>NW_024609839.1:79423170-79673235 GCF_016920785.2 Ixodes scapularis | reverse complement strand
TGGAATAATGCGCCGGCAGCGCCACCTAGCTGCAAACAAATCGGACACGGTTTCAGACCCCCTCCATTGTACAGCGTCTATGGGAAGTGTATCCACACGACGGACCGGGCCGCGGACCGATTGATCACGTGATGCACGGCCCGCGGGCCGCCCGGCTGCAATGAGCATCCACACGGCGGACGAAAAGAGCAGGCGACAGAGTGAACGGGCCGGTCTAACCCTCGACCTCACAGCTCCGCCAAACGCATGCAGCGAGCTGCTTTGAGGCTATTTGTAAGGAGCCAAGATGGAGGTTGAACGAAAGAGACGTTTGGCCGCGGTGGCCCTGGCGTTGACTATTGAGGAGGAACCGAAAAGGGTATGCATCTATTGTCCCACAGAGCAGGGAATTGCTCCACGAGCGTGATGAAGTAAAAAGGCGGGCTGGCAGGCGCACTCGCGTACGGGTTTTAACCTTTCTGCACAGCCGTGCACGCCACTCAGGATCAGATTTTTTGTATGCAAATAAATATTATTATTATTATTAGTAGTAGTAGTATTATTGTTGCATCGTCGCACCATGCCGCTATCGTCGCACAACAAAAGGTTCGTCTTCTTCGTCTTCAACAGTTGGCGCCAAAAGAACACGACTTTGGATTTGGATTCCAATCCAAACAACAAAAGTCAGCTTGTTGCCAGACTTAGCACTTCAATTACACTAAAAACACCGCGGTCCGCCGCCAAGGTCCGGGCGAGAAAAGTCGCTTGGCATTTCTCACAAGCGCGGGCCGCGGACCGCCGGCGGACCGCCGGCGGACCTCGAAAACCGGTGACGTAAGATCACGTGATGCGCGGCCCGCGGACCAAAACAGCAATTTGGTCCGTCGTGTGGAGGCACCTTAACTGATTTGATCTAGTAACGGTGGTGGTGGCAGACAAAGCGCGAGACAGGGAAGCAAGATCCGACTGCAGCGCCACTAGTTCTCGTGACCGCCACCTGGGTCACTCGCCTCTGCAGGCGAGAATAGGGAGCTGCGAAACTGAGCTTGCTCCAGTAACGTTGGTCCGTCTGACCTAGAGCCACTAAGCCACAAGCTACACTAAATGAGCTGGGCTCATTTAGTATAGCTTATTTAGTGGCACTAGTCTGACCATGGTCGGACGATCAAATAGCGTGACCAATATTGTGGTACGAAACTTTTTCAGCTGCCTCCTGAATTTCGCTTCAACTCTCTACGAGGAACTTATTCCTACAAATAAACTACCGACGCCAGTAATAAGATCTTGAAGACAGTTTCCTTGCCGTTCATTTTTGAACAATTCGGCAAAAAAGTGCCTCACTGACGAGCAACACGAAAATTGCATGGACACCAGCGCCTCACAAACATGGTGGAGTGAGACCAGCCGTCGGAACTGGTGCCACCGCGGCCGGCTAGCGCCCGTTGACATCTTAACCCCTGGTGCCACCAAATTCATGCGCAATGACCCAGTGCCAAAATCTCAGGGCGAGTAAGTCTGCCACACCGGAAAGGACACATCGCGCTGGCCGCCAGTACAGTCCGACCAGGCCATAGGACGTAGGGCTATTGGAGAATGGCAAAGAGAGACAGCTCTTAGAATGCAACTCTTGCAGACTTCACATCTACGATGCGTGGAAGGGTGTCCGCTGCGAGCACGTCATCTGCACCGACTGCATGGTACGGATAACACAGGAGCTCATTCACTGCCAAATCTGCATCACGCTCTGTGTCAGGGACGGAAGCCACACCCTCTGCATCGTGTGCTTCGGCTGCGACCTTCTCTGTCGCTGTCCCGAACGGCTGGAGCTGGCTCCGCTTTCCGGTCCTGATACTATGGGCATGAAGTCCATTGAGTTTTACAAGCGAGTCAATGGAAAACCCTCTGCAGTGGCCGAAGGCTACTGCCTTCGGCAACCTGCAAGCAACACAGAGGGCGAAAACGTCATCTACAAGAAAGAAGTAAGGCGAGAGCGCCATGTGGTCGAGGAAGACGTCGCGGACAACGATTTTGAAAAAAAAATCGAGAAGCTTTTTGCGCGACTGCAGACGTTCGACCAAAGGCTACAGGTAGTGGAGGGTAGCTATGAGAAAATGCAAAGCAAGATACAGGACTTGGGAAATTTTCTGCCTTCACAAGCGCCCTTTCAGTTGCAGTATGGTATCCAGCCATCTACAGCCTCTGGGCTACAGTATCCCAGCTACAGACAGCGCGCTCAGACGGCTTCGATTCCTGGCTCGACGTTTCTCACTCAACAAGAACAGCAGCAACAACAACAACTTTACTATGGCCAGTACCAAATGGATCACCAGGAACAGGCTTACCAAACACCGGGAGGAATTCCTGTACGAGGGATGGAACAACAACCTGGTATTGATGGCTTATTGTTTCAACCAGAGTTACTGGAGCAAATACGTCAGCAGATCAGTCCGCAGCCAAACTTATATTTCCCTGTCGACGCCGAAAAAAATCCTCTGCAACCAAAGGCCACCGTGGCTGTGATCCAGCTCAGGAGTGCTCTTAACCCTGAAAATAACAAGTATAGCCCCGAGGATGGGTCCTATATGTTCCTCCTTGAAGGCGCAGATGTAGTCATTGAAAATTCTGTGGAAATTCGAGAAAATACGGAGGACGAAAACATTCCCGCTTTAGAAAGAGGCAACGACAAAGACGAAGTCAAGGGTGCTGAAGATAGGTATGGGCACGCGGCTGGAGAGCTGCACACTGAAGACGACTCATGCCAGAGAGAAACAAATCCAATATGGAACGTTCAGGATCAGGCGCCAGATGCATTTCCCAAGAAAAATGCCGAAACTTCAGCGCAGCTGGGGAACTTCGTCAAGCAACTGGCCAACCTTTATAACAAGGTCAATGTCCTTGAAGCAGAAAACGCCAGACTCAGGGAAAACCAAATTAGCCTGCAAAGGGCAAGTACCAAGATCCGAGACAAGGTCAAATCAATTCGTTTGGAACAGTGCAGAGCTAAGACTTCGCCATCGCAACCGGTGGAAGTGGAAAAGGGTCAGCAAACTACCAGGATTAACACTGGCGGAGGTGGGACGACCACGACCGCTTTGCAGATCTGCTTGGAAGCTGTCGCTGACCAAGATAGCAGCGACGATTCCTCATCTACCGAGGTTTCTACTGACGAGAACGGCCAGACAAATGGACAAGTGGCACAGACGCCAAGTAAGACGAGGGTCAAAGCTAGGTCAGACATTAACCTCTATATCAACAACTGTCCAAATGATCCGATCAGCGCAACCCAAGACGCAGTTCCCGCCACAGCCGGGGGGAATGTCCAGGTACCGGGGCCTGCGCCGAGTGCGGCTGCCGCACTCGAGCATAAAACTCGAAGGAGGAGATCCTTACCGTCGCCACTTTTTGACAATACGACCATCACAGAAAGCGAGCTGGAGACTTTCAAGAAGCGCATGGACGACATGACGGACTGGTATCGAACCTGCAGACGTCGGGACATGTTCCTAGAGCAGACGACGTGGAGTTACCTCAAGAGACAACTAGGCAGCAGCTGCCATTTCCTCGACTTCATCTCCGCCTTCTACTGGGAGGTGAACAAGTGCTCCAAACTCTACATAGGGAAGGCGTCCGTTACGGACTTCAGAGTATTTGGCGGGCCCATCATCGACCTCGATTGTAGGGGCCTCTTTCGTTTCGTCGTTGACCCGACCCTGTCCAGTATCTCCGTGTACGTGGAAATTCTCATCTCAGCCAAGCCAAAGCGGGATCATCTGTACCATCTGAAAGTGAGCAGCGTCAGGTCAGGCAAAGCGTTCCACGACAAGCGCTACACCGGCGAGGAGATGTTCGGATTCAAGGGGGTCTTGTCGTACCCCGGGACTCCGTGTCTTGGTTTCTTTTCAATCACTGTCAACGTCGACAGCCAACATCTGAATAGGGTGAATAAGGACGGGACCTTGAGTGATACCTTGATCATAGAACTCGCCAAGGTTAAAGCTTCTTAGGACATCTAAAAAAAACGTTATCTATAAAACTGGGTAAGAAACGTGGCGGAAATTCTATCCGTTGAAGTCCGTTGTTCAATTTCGCACACCCACAAGTCTTGTAGTCGTTATTTTGTGAATTAAACACGCGATTTGATTGAATGTCCTTTATTCAGACAAACGACTCGGAGGACAAGGTCAAATGCAACTGAAGTCGCCTGACAAGGACCCGCCCCCTTTACAGTCCAGCAGCAAAAATGTACAGTAAAAAAAAAAACGAATCGAAACCACTTTTACCATTACACAAAAAAAACAGTGACATACAAAATATTATCTAACAAAACAGAAACAATCCAAAATACCAACATAGATTATGTTAGACCTACAAGAAAACTTTTTAAGGTGGTTTTAAATTTGCGTATTTTATTAGGGCTATTAATCAAGGAGTGTAATTCACGATGGTTATTTATTAATTCTGCGATCTGACTAAGTATGTTTTGTCTGTCATAGTTGGTGCGTATTCTTGACCGTAGGTAGTGCGTATGACGGAAGGTGTATCTGGATGCACTGTTGATGTAATTTTCTTGAGGAACTCAGAGTGTAGTTTAATTTCGTGGAACGTGTAAACTGTCAATTTTTGAGTGAGTGATTGTTCTTTTGTTAGAAGGGAGTACTTGAAAAAATATGGCCGGGAGTGTTTCCGATATGATACATTGGCAATTGACCGCACTGCTCTTTTATGCGGAAGAAGAAACTTAAATACACAGGGTCTTTGAACATTTACCCCATACTAAACTACAATAGCTTAAACGAGAGTGAACAAGAGTATAGTAGAGCTGGCGCTTCAACCAAACCGGAAGAATGTATTTGAGCCTATTTATAATTCCCTTTGCCCGTGAAATGTCGGGTCGAATTCGATCAATATGATAAGACCAATTTAGATTTGCTTGAAATAATACACCTAGAAGCTTGTGGGTTTTCACGTAAAAAATTTCACTGTTCCCAAGTTGAAGGTTTAGTTTTCGAAAAGTATTTATATTTTTGCTCTAAAGAGGGGGGGGGGGGGGGGGGGGGGGGGCATGTACTTCGTGCTCTTTTTTTTTTAATTCCTTGCACGCCAACCACTTAGCTCTATCGCCCAGTTGTTCGCTAATGTTTCAAGCTCATCTATGTTAGCACCAGGAAAAAAAAAAACATTTGTGTCATCTGCATAGAGTACAAGATCAGGTGTATGTGGTATATTAACAATATCATTAATCTACACCGGGAATAGAAGTGGTTCGAAGATTGGTCCTTAGGGAACACCATAATGTGTATTACCGGTTTCCAATTGAATGGGTTGTAGGGCAAGACCTCTTATACCACAATTATACGAGTAAAGCTTTTTTAAATTATTAAATGCTTGATAGAATCAAAGGCTTTTCTGTAGTCTAAAAATAACCCTAATGCATAGAGCTTGCTTTCAAAATTAGTTAAAATTTTATTGTTAATATTCAGTAAAGCTTTTTTTTATTAGATTTCCCATTCTGAAAGCCATATTGCTGTTTCACAAGGAGATTATGTTTGCTAAAATGGTCGGGCAGTCTACAATTTATTATCCTCTCTATTACTTTTGAGAATATTGGTAATATAACTATGGGTCTGTAGTTATTTAAAGCAGTGGTTCTCAAATGGGGGTCCGCGAAGGCGGGTCCGCGAGGTCCTGCCTCATCAGTCAAGACCGGCAATAGAAGTTGTCTTTTTTCCGGTTGAGATGAAATGTTTCAGTTATCGGGCAAGGTTTCTCGTGTGTGTCAATAAGAGAGGTCTACTTCACACTGGCTTTTATTCATATCCATTTATTAAATCATTATTATATTTATCCTTTACCTTTCTTCTCCTCTCACCACGAACGGGGTCCTCCGTCATCTCCGCCGATCCGCAAGGGCTACGCGAAACATCGATATTTGAGAACCCCTGATTTAAAGTATTATTTGGTCCACTTTTGAGTGTCATTGATACTCGTGCGATCTTTAGCCTCGGAGAAAATACCCCTGTTCCTAATGTTTTATCACAGATTGCAGAGAGAGGAAGACTAATTATATTAGAAATTGTTTTTGTAAGTTAAACTTTTAAATCATAATTGCCACATGCGGCGCTGTTTTTTAATGAATTTAAAACGGTAAAAAACGTCTCTATCCGGGGTTGGTGATAAAAATATAGATCCTGGTGGGGCGTGCCGACATATAAAGTTCTAAGTTTTTTTCATAGAACACTGATGGACGCAGGAGCATCTGAATGTCAAAAATGTGCATCAAACAAATTTGCAAGTGTTCTTCCTGAATAATCAACACCATCTATGTTAAGGACACTGGGGATAGTGCTACTCAACTTAGACATCAGTTATTTTGCTACCTTCCATACTTTCATTGGATTATGTTGAATTGCAATGACTTAATTTTTGTAATACTGTACTTTCCCGACTATTGTCCGAACCCGGTAATAGGGAGTATTCACTGGACGCCATATTTGTGGGTGCTCTTTAAAGCGCATGCTCAGAGCGATGTCACATTAATAGGCTGCTAAGACCGGCAATCTTGATGATGTGGAACGCACGCTGAAAAAGAAACTGTGGAAGCTTGCCTTCAGCACGCGCTCAGCAGTCGCGCACACAGCTATGGCCGCCAGTGGATACTGCCTATAAGCAGTATTCACTGGGCGCCATATTTGTGGGTGCTGTCTAGAGCGCATGCTCTGAACGAGCCCACATTAATAGGCTGCTAAGATCGGCAATCTTGAGGGTGCGGAATGCACGTTACAAAAGAACTGTGGAAGGTCGCCTCCAGCACGCGCTCAGCAGTCGCGCACACAGCTATGGCCGCCAGTGCATACTTCCTATAGAGCTTTCCAAAAAGAAGCGTGTGGCCGGTGCCATTTCGAGTGTTCGTGCGTAGGGCGCGTGCTTTGCCCGCGTTCCGAAGGGATGAACACGCACGTGCTGGGCTGTGAACATCGCACGCTGGACTGTGATTTTGTAAACATTGGAAAGGTCTATAGTCCGCAGGGGCAAGTTTGAGGTCAAAAATAAAGGTGTTTGCTTAGGTAGTCCGCACCCGGTGCAAAGACCGCACGAGGTGCGTATTCTACACGAAAATCTTCTGATAGACGAATTGACAAATGTCTTCTTCCTTAGCTCACAAAGAAGCCTACATAAATCATCATTAACATACTCTTTCATTCACAAAAATCCGTCTCGTCTCGTCATAATCAATGATATTCAAAAAACACAAATCCTGTATAGTCCCCACACGTAGATAGTCCGCACACTTTTAAACATGTATAGTCCGCGGACTATAAATACGGTGATTTTCTTTAGACTTCTTTATGTCGCAGCTTAACTTGTATCGTATCTTTTTGTATTCGACCAATTTATTGATGTCTTTAGTTCTTACAAATGCATCGTAAGGCTTGTTTCGCGCAATTATCTGTTTGAAAAGAGACTCCGTAATCCAGGGTTTTCCTGACCTCTTGTGACTTTTGGCTTTTCTAAACGAAAATTCTCCTTCACAGGAACCTTTTATTTCCCCCCAAAACTTATCATAGGATTTACTGGAGCTTCGCTAATCGTATATATCATTCCAGTTTATGTTTGATACAAGCGCAACAAAGCTTTTGATACTATAGTATAGTCGTTTATATCTTGATAGTGAGGGCTACTGGTATTCGTTTCATTGCAGCTAATGTTTTCACATGGAACATGACAAAACAGGGTTACGTGATCACTTAAAGGGGCGGCGCAACAATATTCAATTGGAATGTTTTTGCTTTACACGAGCTTACTGACACAAGTGGGACTCAAGGATACTCGCACGCAACGCAACTGACCAAGAAACTCCTTTGTTGTGCTGTAATTTCAAGGACAAAAGCAATCCTTTTCATTCAATCGCTCAGTTGCAAAATGTTATGACGTAACATGGGGATCGCAGCAGGCACGTAGCCAGGGGGGAGGCCCATGGGGCCTGGGCCCCCCCCCCCCCCCCCCCCCCCTTACCCCGAAATCTTCCATTTTGCTGGGACCTCCTCTCCCCCCTCCCCCTCATACAGCGTTTTTTCATGGGCGGGCCCCCCGCGAAACAAAATCCTGGCTACGTGCCTGGATCGCAGTACACCCCAACGACGATATTTTAATGCGGTTCATAGATTGGACCCGAGCATTGCGTTGGCACTTGATTTGGGCTCGTGATAATTACTAGCTCGAGAAGCATTCGGGTAGTGGCCCGTGTCCAATCGCTGCAACGACGACAATAGCCGAGCCATAACAATGTCTGGAACTCAGCGCGTGTCCTGTGTTTTCCCAACCCCAGCGCGTGGCTATGATCAACATTGGCGGCATATATAATCGGTGGCCGAGTGGGCTAGAGCGCACACCCAGCTCGACGCGCGTGGAGCGAAAGCTCGCGCTGCAGAACCCAGGGATCCTGGGTTTGAGCCCCACCCCTGCCTGTTTCGATCTGGATGAGCATCGTACCGGCGTGCGGTCGTGTATCACTATACTGCGTGGTGCACGTTAAAGACCCCAGGCTAGCGGTTGTACTGCACTGGCTAAACTGCTCATCTACAGCGAGTGACTCATCGCAACTTTAAATGACAGACCAACTACACGCTGTATAAATATCCCCATAACCCAATTTGCTTTTTTTTTTTTTTTTAATCGGCTCCAGATCACGTAGCCGCTTGTCCTGGCTGCGAGTCGAGGGGGTGAACGGTGCTCGTTTTCCTTTCATTTTTTTCGGGGCTTCAATTGTGTGAGGCGAAAAACGAACGCGTGTTTTATTGGTCATTAACGTCAGGGATCCGTTTTTAATGGTATTTGCTCATAGTACGAAAATTGTTGCATCGTGTCATTACACCGGATACTATGTCGTTAGTCATTACATTGGTTATACGAAAATCAATTAAAGTGTCAGTATCAAACAACGCGACTAGGGATAAATGTGTTTGGTTGTGCGAGATTGATTCTTCTGGATTTTGCATGTGTGTTCTACGTTTGTGCTTTCGTATGCAGGCACCTACGAGTCCTGTTTTTTTTTTTTTTTTTTTTTTTTTGGTATCTGTGTCTTGTGCAATCGCAGATTTATTTTTGCACTACGGCATGTTTTAGTAAGTTGGTTTGTTTACGTATGTTACCACTTTCCTTGTGGGAAATGTGTGTTTGATTATTTTTTACAATTTAATGGAGATCTGATTTCTGTGGTTTCCTATCCAGGCATCTATGTGTCCTGTTGCTTGTATGGTTGTGTTGTACAGTTCCAGATTTCTTTTTTCGCTATTACATATGTTGGCAAGTTGGTTCATTTAGGTGTGTTGACACTTTCCTCGTGGAACATGTGTTTGGTTGTGTGTGACTGATTCTTTTGCAGTTTGTGTGTGTTTTATTTCAAGGTTTTCCTCTACAAACATCTATGAGTCTTTTTTTTTTTTGCATACATCAATCTGTTGTGTCAAATAAATCCCAGTGGTGCTCTCTACGTTCTCCGCCTTTTTATTTCAATTTTTTTAGTCTCGGGTCTTCATCCTTAAATTTTACCCATGTCCAAACAATATTCTAGATCTTAATTACTGCCCATATCTTTGCCTTCGAATCGTCAAGTAGACAATAGTGTTGTAATGAATCCTGTACTGAGTGCACCACATAACAATCTTCATCCTCTGCACTTTAAATTTGCTTTGTAAGACTTGCGTGTTCTACATTTTTCTTCAATACCACCCCTTTGCAGGTGCTGATACTCTGTGTTACCTTCCAAGTGAGACCAGAAGAGCATTATAAAAATTGGGTTGTGTGTGTGTTTATACAGCCTAGAACTTGGTCTGCCTCACAGGGGCGACGAGTCTCCCAGCTGTAGATGAGAAATTTAGCCAGTGCGGTACAGCCGCTAGCCTGGGTCTTTAACGTGCATCACGCAGTAGTGATGCACGACCGCACGCCGGTACGATGCTCATCCAGATCGAAACGGGCAGGGGTGGGGCTCGAACCCAGGATCCCTGAGTTCTGCAGCGCGAGCTTTCGCTCCACGTGCTCCGAGCTGGTGTGCGCTAGACCACTCGGCCACCGATCCCCGCAAGAGCATTATAATTAATTAATTGGGTTGTGTGTGTGTTTATACAGCCTAGAACTTGGTCTGCCTCACAGGGGCGACGAGTCTCCCAGCTGTAGATGAGAAATTTAGCCAGTGCGGTACAAACCGCTAGCCTGGGGTCTTTAACGTGCGTCACGCAGTAGTGATACACGACCGCACGCCGGTACGATGCTCATCCAGATCGAAACGGGCAGGGGTGGGGCTCGAACCCAGGATCCCTGGTTTCTGCAGCGCGAGCTTTCGCTCCACGTGCTCCGAGCTGGTGTGCGCTAGACCACTCGGCCACCGATCCCCCCAAGAGCATTATATTAGAGAGTTTTAGAATAGGGGGCCCCAACGCTTTGGGTAACCCAACGCTTTGGGGTACCCAACGCAACGACACCTCGCGCAGCGTGCTTATAGAATAGGGTTTGTGACGACGCAACGCGGCACGCTCGCTTTTTTCGCATGCAGCGCCATTGTGGACAACGAACGAACTTCTTAACAGTGAAAAATTATTAAAACGCAAAACATTTCCGCCGAAACAACACTTTATTGTGGCTTGCGGTTCAAATAATAGGGAGGGTAACACCAGTTGGAACGGCACAGCAAGGCCCATCTGCCGACCGTCTCTGAATCAGAAGATTTACTTCTCTGGTCAACAAGAGAGTGCACGCCCTCAAATACCAGGCTATCATGTGAGCCAATGGAATTATCTGAGAACTGGACGGGCCATTCCCCGGTCACAGGCACGACGCTGGTAGGTGTAGCTTGCTGTTAGCTCATCCTGTAGCTGAAGCAGCACGACAGTTATAGAGAGTTCTATAATCGGGGGTCCCAAAGCTTTGGGGCCCCAAAGAAATAGGGGCTCAGCACTGCGCATGCGTAGAACCCAAACTCCGTTTGGGGTTTTGGGTTGGCTCGCGCCCCCAACGTGAAATTCGAGAAATAACGTGGGGCCCCCAATTGCTTGGGGCCGGGTTGTATATCGGCAAACATGGCGGCGCCCTTTTCGCTCGCTTCGGTGCAAATTCGTCATGGTCGCTGCAGTATTAGCCAATTTCATTGCCAATGAATACTGCAACCGGCTTTCGCTTTGCTTAATCTCGCTCAAGTCACAAAGAATGAGAGGTGGGCTCGCCCCATTTTAAAGATCGTACCTGATTCTGGCCGTTCCTAAGCCTAAACATACGTCGTAACTGTTGACATGGTGACGTATTGCTACTCCGCGGCTAAAGGCTCGTTCACACAGACCCGTTTCTTTCTTTTTCTTTTTTTTCACGTTAAGTTACGAAAAGTGACCGGGAAATCTGTGCTTCGTGTTAAGCTGTGCCAGCAGCAGGTCGACCCGGTCGCGGATGGCCCACGTGGGGAAATTTCTTCCGATTGCTTCGGGGACCCTTTCGGCCATTCAAGTCCATCTCCTGGAATGGAATGAGTTAGTGGCATACACTTCGCGTAGCACATAAATGTCATCGTCGATCGAGAAGCGAATGCGCACGGGAGCCTTCTCTTCCTCCATTTTCTTTTGGCCTTGGATCGGCCTCGGCTTGTTCGGCCATCCCATTTCGGGTGTAGCCGAAACAATCCAATCCGTAGCGCTCTAATTTGGCGCTTGTTCTCGTAGTAACATAGAGAGTTGAGCTAGCTTGTACATAGAAGACATACCTAAAACAGCGCACAAGTACAGGAGGAAGATAACAAAACACAGGAAATTGCGCTGACTCCCAACTTATGTATTGTGAAAGAAAGAGAAAGAGGAAGCTTCAGATATGAAGCCAGTGTATGAAGCCCACGTTGTTGTTTTTCTTTCTTCTTTTTTCTCATCTTTTTTTTCTTCGTGACCTTATAATGTCAGTTTTCTCCTTTTCTACTGCAACTTAGTAATTTATATGTTTTTATTCTTTCTTCTTTATACCTTGTTTGTGCGCGTGGGCTTCATGTCTGAAGCTTCCTCTTTCTCTTTCTTTCATAATATATAAGTTGGGAGTCAGCGCTCTTTCCTGTGTTCTATTTTCTTCCTCCTTTGCTTGCGCGCAGTTTTATGTATGGCTCGTTCTCGATATTTTTGGGTGTGCGCTTTGACCATATGCAGCCAAAGATTTTCGCCTTCAACTACGCCGAGACTGAGACGAACGCGAGCGCGCATACTCTGCGGGCAGTTGCACTATTTAGATCTGAGCTGGAGCAACTTTGAAGCCTTGAAATATTTGTTTTCAAGATGCAGGTATCGTGCCACCGAGTAGCAATACGTTGCCATGTCAAGGGTTACCGCGTATGTCTAGGCTTAGAAACGGCCAAAATCGGGGACGATCTTTGAAATGGGGCGAGCCCACCGCTCATTCTTTGTGATTTGAGCTAGATCAAGCAAAGCGAAAGCCGGTAGCACTATTCACTGGCATTTAAATTGGCTAATACTGCAGCGACCATGACGAATTTGCTCCGAAGCGAGCAGAAAGGGCGCCGCCATGTTTGCCGACGCAACCCCACCCCAAGCGCCAACCCAAAGCCCCAAACAGATTTTGGGTTCTGCGCATGCGCAGTGGTGAGCCCCTATTTCTTTGGGGCCCCCAAGCTTTGGGGGCCCCTATTCTAAAACTCTCTAATAGAGAGTTTTAGAATAGGGGGGCCCAACGCTTTGGGGAACCCAACGCTTTGGGGTACCCAACGCAACGACACCTTACGCAGCGTGCTTATAGAATAGGGTTTGTGACGACGCAACGGGGCACGCTCGTCGTTTTCGCATGCAGCGCCATTCTGGACAATGAACGAACTTCTTAACAGTGAAAAATTATTAAAACGCAAAACATTTGCGCTGAAACGACACTTTATTGTGGCCTGCGGTTCAAATAATAGGTAGAGTACCACCAGCTGGAGCGGCACAGCAAGACCCATCTGCCGACCGTCTCTGAATCAGATTTACTTGTCTGGTCACATGAGATTGCAAGCCCTCAAATACCAGGCTATCACGTGCGCCAATGGAATTATCTGCGAACTCGACGGGGCCATTTCCCGGTCACAGGCACGACGCAGGTATGTGTAACTTGCTTTTAGCCCATCCTGTACACACTAAAAGTTTTTACACCTTTAAGGGTGTAAAAGGGGTGTTTTGGCAATTTACACCCTTGACTACACCCCTTTAGCACCCTTAAATCAGCTACTGCACCCACATTATTGTACCGAGAGGGGTGTTGTTTCGTGTTACACCCACCATTTAGTGGAGGGTGTGAGAAGGGTGTAGAAGAGGGTGCTAAATAATAATATGAAAGGATTTCTGAAACCTTATATGTGGACCTCCCCATAAATGTATAGGTTAAATTTATGCTTAAAAACATCGGTTGTTAGCAGTCGTTTTTTATAATGTTAGTTGTAATTCATGCAGATAGTTGATAATAAAGTGCCTCTCCTGCGTGCAATTTTTTGTGTTCACAAAATTTTATACGAGTTCATATTCAATTTTCTTAAAAATTACTCCATCCACAAAAAATTGGAAACCAGGGAGAAATTCTGAATGCTATCATTTTTTACAAATATTTATTGATCGAAGTGTAGCAGTAAGAAAATCAGTCTCCAGTTTACTTCTGACAACACAACATGAAATCAAAATATAATATGTTTGACAAATATTCATGACATGCTGCCAGAACCTGTCACATTACCATGTCAACCTATGAAAAATATTGATTTGAAAATATGACGACATGCACAAGAACTCACACACATAAAGAAGCAGAACCCATAAAAAACCAGTCCGAGACATAAGACTTCCTAAAATATGGGCTAATGCAGTATCCTGGTGTAGATCACACAAAATCTGGAGAACCAGGAGAAAAAAGGAGACATTTGACTTTACTGTCGACAGTGACATCATTCTATTTTTACATTTATCAAAAGAAAAAAACCAAGAAAAATAAGCTGTCTTGTCCAACCATTTTAAACAATCAAAAAGCTAATTCTACTCAGTGTGTGTTGTCCAACCAGTTATCGCAGCAAGAGTCAACTGAGAAAAGGTGACAGTTGTTTTCACTGCCTGTTTTTCGACTGTCTCTCATCGTTGTTTAGCTAGTTTCTGCAGAGAGCACCAGAACTGAGTGGGCTACCATTCAATGATCCATGAAATCTCATAGCAATGAGTGACGTGCGCTTATAACAGTCTGTCCTTTGTGCTCCCGCATGTATAATGGTTCTGTTGTACAGTCTGTAAGTGATGTTACAACTTTGAATTCTTGCGTCGCACGGACAACATAGACGTGAAAGTGCTCGTCGAACCGGACTGTCTCAAGCACATTCCCCAAAGATAAAAGCACTTTGTTAACATAAAAAATTTGACATATATGCAGAAATTCGGGCAGAGCATCGTCAGGAACACTTTGGACAAGAACACATCCTGTTTTGTAGACCCTGCCTTCTATGCTCACAGAGTTCGCTACGAATGAATCAACAGTTTCAAGATCATGCTGAGAGATAAACTCCTTGACGCATTCAGGAAGATGTTCACAAAGTATGGGGCGACAACCTGTTGTGATGGGAACGCTCTTCTCACCAACAGCTGCAAAAGAGAAACACTGCAAAAACCGATGCCTCACTGCTAGACTGTGCGAAAGACTCTTAAAGTTGCGGATTTTACGAGCCATGTCTTTGAAATATTGGTGCTTTCCCTCGAAGCGCATCGCCCAAAGTTCAACTAATGGTCCAAACCTTTCCATGCACGACGGATAGTGAATAAGGTAGTGCATTTTGCAAGGAACTTTAACAGATGGGAACAATGTCTTGAAGTCGAGACAAAAAAAATGAATCTTCCTTTGCAGGTAGCCAATGTGCGAGACTGGGATTTTCCGGCTCATGATGATATCCATGATTTCGCGAAAAAGCAAGTAAAGTTGCCATACTTCGTGTTCTGTTGGAACACATTCGCCAACGAAAAAGGTTAGATGACGAAATAGGCAAAAGACCTGCGTGGCTGATCCTTTCATGGTTGCCTTTCCTTTAAGAAATTCACTAGAAATAGGCTCTGGCTTATTTCGCGCATCACAAGGGTCATAATTCCACTCACTAATTTCCTTGTTTAACTGTGCAAGAGTAAAAAGTCCTTGTGATATTAAGGAAGAAATGATGTGTCTTAGTGCAAATGGTATAACACCCTCGTGCAAGTCGTGCATAACGTCAGGCGGAAAATGCTGTGTGGCATTGAACCCCTGGCATGTAAGAGCACAAGCTGCAGTGACCCCATACAATGATGCAGTTGGCAGTCCAGCCTTCAACATGTTCATATGATGCTCGTGACCTTCCGGTGTGCGCAGCACGAAATCGGTCTCCAGGTGCTTGTAGTTGATTTCACAGTGCACGGCCATGCAGAACCTGCAAATCCTACCTTTGTTGAAACTACGTTTAAAGCCTCCCATTCTATGGCTCGACAGATTATCCCCAGTCAAAACAAAGACTGACCCTCTCATCACTTTTCCGTTTGCAACTATGCCTTCAGTTTCTAATCTGCTCACATCCTCAAGCAAAGGTGCAAGAATCTTAGGCAGACCATAGGAGTCCACATGGTGGTCATTCACTAAAAGTGCCAGGTGCATTCCTGATAGCGCAGAGCGGAACCTTGCAGGAAAATTCAGCACTGAGAAATACACGGCGGTCATCTTATGCTTTCCTCTTTTGCTGCCCAAAGGGTTGCACACCTCAAATTCATCAGTATATAACTGCAGGCAGATTTTGTGATGGTCACCTTCAAAGTAGGCATGGTCGCGAAATGCACTGCCATCAAACACAGAACACATATGGTTGTCAACCTTTGTGTAAGCATTAAAGTCACCCGATAAGGTTGGATGTTCAAGGATACACGTGAGGAGATCACAGAGCGGCACATACTCCATGGTGTCGTCTTTTCCATTGCTGTTGGTTCCTAGCACTACTGTACGGGGCTCAACAAGTGGAAGATGTGTCCTCCAGAACGCGTTCCGGCCAGCTGTCGTCAGTAGCCGGTCCAGTTCGTCAACACAGAATAGCTCCCTCACGTTGGCGGCCACCTCGTTGTTGAGCTGGAGTTGTTTATGTTCCAAAATGGATTTTACGAAAGAAATCACATCATTTGTGATTTCATCTAAGGTTGATTCTGGAAGTCGCCTTCCCTCTTTCCACTTGAGAAGAAGGAGAGCCAGCTGCTTTACACAGCCGCTTGGACCCTGGGTGGATTCACACACTTGTGAAGTCTCTGTACGCAGCTCCTCTTGCCTTTCTTCTGCGTCCGGATTACTCTGTACACCAACGTCATCACTTTGAAAGGCATCCCCAACACTCGGTGCTGCATCCACCAGTTCATTCGCTCCCACGGCTCTTTCTCTTTCGACTGATCCAGGGTGATTTCTGTACACATGTTTTTTATAGGAAGCGAAGAGTTTAAATGTCCGCATGCAGCCACTTAGGCCGCACACCCAGTTGCTTTCGTACCCATGAACTGAGTGAAAGTGCCTGAATAGTGCCCTCAACGAAAAAATGTGGGACGCACACCTTGGGCACCGGAAGTATCGGACACCTGGCATCTGAAAAGAAAGAAGCCCTCTTTTCATTGATATGACCTTCGTTACGTAAGTTTGATGCTCACACTACACGCAATCAACAAGAGGCAAAGTGCAATGTAACGTTTCTAAACCCGAGAAACACCGAAAAAGGAGATGCACACACAAACGAAAAAAAAAAAAAAAATACACGCAGTCTCTAACACAGCTGTGAACTCTTCGAGACGGTGGGTGTGTGGTCCTTTTCCGTGTCTCATTTCTGTCCTCTTGTGTTTAAAGTTTACCAACGTTTTCAATTTACCTTCTTGCCTGTGCCTTTACTCTTCCTTCAGTTGCACTGACATGCAGGTATCGAAGAAATAAAAATCGAGAAGAGACAGAAAGGACAAAGTCGTGCCTTGTCCATCCTTTTCCTTTGTGTCTTTTCTGTCCATGTTTTCATTTCAAAGGACCGAGGAAACATAAAGAGCACAATCTCTTCCGACATTAAACATTACAATGTGGCGTGAAGTATGTAATTGCAATAAATTAATTTCTGCGTCAAGATAAACTAAGTTGGAAGTAAGTTTAGAGAAGATAAATTATATCATATGCCATTAGTCAGTATCATATATAAAGTTACTCGCTTCTTTTTGCCGTACTGAGTCATCGCTTGCGAACATGACTCTAAACGACAAAGCATAACTTTTATTTGGAAATATTTGTAAAACATAGAGCACGGCCACTAAACACGATGACAGGGTACAAGAAAACACATATTTTCAACTTTCAACACACAAAGTATTGTCGAGTTAGAGCAGGGGTAACCTCGCTTTACTGCAGTGATGTGATTGGCCTAAGCCGTTTTGGAGCACCCTCTGGAGCAGCCAAAACAGAGTTGTGGAACAGCAAATCTGGCTTTTGGAGCAGATATCCGTAGAGAAAAATATATATTCATTTCAAGTAGTGGACAAACGAAGGACACATTGCTCGCCGCAATCAACCAATTATTGTTAACATAGACCACCTGGGAGTCTTTCAACATGTAACTGAAATGCCAATGACATGACACATTTTGTAATGCTTCAGTTTGTGGCGATAGCCATTGAAAAAAGAAGATCGCGTGGAATAAAAGTGCCACATCAGCTCGATTTTGGAATTTGTCAGACGTAGCCGCTTTTCGTCTGTCTTTTTCTACATTTGGTGACCCGGACGTGATACAAATATATCGGACCACATGTTTAAATTTATTTGAAAATGACCAGCTTAGTAGTAGATATCACATTATTAGGTTTATTAGTAATACAATAAATGGAAGCAATCTCCGACTGATGAAGCACGTAACTACTGCCTTGTAATGCAAAATTGTCGCGCGAGCGGAGATGGCTGTTCGATCGAAACCATGCCACTCCGCTCCGCCTCAACTAATTCCCAAAATTGTATGCAAAATGTAACTGTCCAACATACGAGAAAAAAAAAAAAAAAAGTCCAGCGGCACGTTCTTGCCAAGGCGGCAAACGAGGTACAAGCTAAACACAGAAAGAAAGAAAGAAAAAAAAAAAAGAAAGAGGAAAAAAAAAAAAAAAAAACCTGAGCGCATCGATGCAAGACATCGCGAGCCAGGATCAAAAAGTTCTTGGATCGGTTTGTGCAACG
Organism: Ixodes scapularis; assembly: GCF_016920785.2. Taxonomy (NCBI): domain Eukaryota; kingdom Metazoa; phylum Arthropoda; class Arachnida; order Ixodida; family Ixodidae; genus Ixodes; species Ixodes scapularis. Next base: position 79,655,025 of record NW_024609839.1, on the reverse strand, counting down.
ACTGAACTCGAGACAAATAAGCACGCTGTGCGGGTTCAGCATGCGGACATTGCGTTCTTTGCTTTAGCTCACTTCTCTTCACCAACTTCCTTTCGCGGCTCATTTTTCACGTACCCGGGTACGTCTCGAAAGAAAGCCTACCGAGATTAACCTAGGTAATCAATACTTCGACACTGCAGTCTTTGAGCTTAAGGTATGTTTGTAGTAGCGCATTAAACAAGAACAGGATTGTCCTTACGTTTCAGTTCAGAAAGTGCCATTACTGCAGTGACGTGGGGACGGCAACACCCGATGTCGTGCGACCACAGTGACTGGAAGGCAGGGACCAAATATGGTTGGCCACGGCCGTTGCTTTTAGGAGCGAGTGCTTCAGCCCATAAAATCACTCCCGCCGCGCAAAAACATGGTTTCGTTTCACAGCATGACGGCATGGCTGGTAACCAGCACGCTAGCGTCGTAGCGTCCGCACATGCCCATGTCTATGATTAAATTTTTTTTAAAAGACGCGAGACTAGAGACGGCAGGAAAAACCATGCAAGACCAGATGAACGATTGATGCAGGGTACTGTGTCGGACGGCTGCTTGAACCACCTAGCTCATGTGTGCTCAATTACGGTACCCGGTTTAGTTTCGGTTTTCAAAGGCGACCAATATTCGTCCTTTGGCGCAGGCTACCGTAGCAGGACGTAGCGGGGTTAGCCCCTTGGCGCAGTTTGGGGCAGCAATCACATCAGTGCTATAGAGAGTGGCTCCAGAGAAAGCCGCGTGAAGGGAACGGTGCGAAAACGAAACTTGCCGAAATAGCGGGAAAGAACGGAAGGAAAGGCGGCATCCCGATTTCTTTCCCACCAGCATGTTCATTCGCCCGCTCCGCCAAGGCTGCCAATTTTCGGTGGCTCTGCTCTGAGGAAAAAGCTGACTTTCTCTCTCCCCGGCGCTTCTTCCACGGCGAGATTTTGTGGCGGGTGGAAGATAACGCGGAACGCAGCGTGCGTCAAATTGACAGGAGCAGGCAGAGACCGAAATCAACGCGTCCTGGGTCATATATACCTTTGGATGCGTACGACGTCGCTCGGATGTGATGCTCTGCAGTGGCTGTTTCGTTAGTCAGGACGGGAAACCGAAGCAAGTGTCCACACGGCCACACCACGTGAGTGGGGACAACGTGGTCAGGACGGGGAACCGAAGCAGGTGCCCACGCGGCCACTCCACATGAGCGCAGCCAACGTAAAGTGAAGCCGTGACAGCCCTCCACGCGCTGCGAGCAGTGCCAGCAAATGCTGGACCAGCGTTACCAGATGGAAAAAAAAATCGAAGTCAGTAGATGGGCCCCATACATATCAGTAGATCACCAAACAACCAGTAGATACTAAAAAGAAAGTAAAAAAAAGACCTTTGTGTATTTCTCATTGGTCTTAATACATAACATAACATCATAAATAATATACTAAGAAACACACGTAGAAATTAGTTGCGTTTTTTGCTTGCAGCATTTTTTTTTTTTATTCCAATTTCCAGCGGCCAGGTGTAAAACACATTTTTTTCCAGAAAGCAAAATGATTACCCTTAGTACTTTCCAACGATGTAGGTACATTCCCATGCTGTATTCAACGAGCTTGTATATACTTTTTTTCTTTTTGGAGGGGGCCGGAGGTGTAAAATGGCCGCTATCTGAAGAGTTGCCGCTTCTCATAGTACGTGGACGACACTGATCTCTATGACAATTGTGGACGAAACCAAGCAAAGCCAAAGACGTATCCGTTCCGAAAGTACGCGCGTACGCGCCTGCGTTGGCCATTGAGATCAGTGGCGTTGGCTGCATACGGCTTTGGGTAGATGAATCGAAGGATACGTAGATGCATATGTATAGTTTCGTTCCTAATAATTTCACATGCGTTTGATGGCTAACATGAGAACAGCCCTTCAAAATTGTGCATTGCTGTGCCCTTGAAATGTTTTTTCATTCTGTTGAAAAGAGGTCTCCGACACTCCACTCAACTTTGGCGGGGTGGCGGAGAGCAATATAGAGATCAATGGCGGAGTGTGGCAAAGCCGGCAAAGCAGCTCGACCATGAGCTCGGCGCTCTATGCGGTGCAAGGTGCCGCCATTACTTTCTGGACGTTGCCTGTTTACGCCGTTTACGTATCCTCAATTTTGAGAGCTGTCGAGTAGTAAACTTGTTAGTGAGCGCGTTGGTAATGATATAGGTTTCAGAAAGAGTTATATACGTAAAGACAGGGGACGGGACAACATATCTTTCAACTTTCAACAAACAAATGATTTATTGCCGGACGCTTCTCCTTCGGAGCTCCACTACAGGAGAGGGAAAGTTAAAAGGAGGGAGAAGGGAAAGAGGGGGCAAGACAAGGCCCCGGGAGGAAACTGCGGGAAAGTAAAGCGCAGAGACAGCGGGAAGGAGAGGAAGGAAGGAGGCATCCCAATTTCCCTCTCAGGAGCAGGGACCACTCGCCCGGCCCGTCAAGGACGTCAACTCCGGTCTAAGGAATGTCACCTCCCTCGACAGCCCGCTGTGTTCGCCCCCGCAACGGTCTCCCTGTGTTCTTACACCTCCCCTCATCGCCCTCCCCTCTTTCCCCATCGCCTCCCCAAGTCGAGCTCTGAGCGGCTAGCCGCCCCAGTAAATCTGTAGCTGCAAGTCGAAAGCTGTGTCGTCTGTTTCGTCCTCTTGTGTGTTTCTTTCGTTTTAAGTCAATGGAAATGTTCTTCGGCGCCTCTTTTATGGCGTACGCCTCCACGATCTCGCGCCCGTAGCGGTTCTTGATGGCCCCCAAAACACGCGCGGACGGGAACTCGGGGGCACATGGAGCGCAAACCTTGAGGTGATGGACCATGGGGTGTTGGGAGCAGGGGCGGATTTAGAGGGGGGGTCCGGATGTCCTGACCCCCCTCTTGAATTCTGCATGTGTAAAATTTAGGGCGTGAAACGAGGGAGAGGGAGGGGGGGGGTCCTAAACATGTGGTGCGCTGACCAACACCTGACCCCCCCCTCAGGAAATTCCTGCATCCGCCCCTGGTTGGGAGTCCTCGTCGTTTTTTTTTCTATTTCTCTCCTATGTTCGCGCAGGTGGCAGTTGAGGCCGCGCCAAGAGGCACGCGGCCCCTTTCGTTCCCTGCGCGGTCGGACGGGTGTATTCCGTGCCCTTCTCGTGCGGGGCAGAGTATATCGGACAGACGGGCCGCTGCCTCAACGACCGCCTGCGCGAACATGAGAGAGAAATAGAAAAAAACGAGGGGGACTCCCAACACCCCATGGTCCATCACCTCAAGGTTTGCGCTCCATGTGCCCCCGAGTTCCCGTCCGCGCGTGTTCTGGGGGCCAACAAGAACCGCTACGGGCGCGAGATCGTGGAGGCGTACCCCATAAAAGAGGCGCCGAAGAACATTTCCTCGGCCTCGCTGTCGCTGTCGGAGAGAGAGGTGACATTCCTTAGACCGGAGTTGCCGTCCTTGGCGGGCCGGGCGAGTGGTCCCTACTCCTGAGAGGGAAATCGGGATGCCTCCTTCCTCCCCCTCCTTCCCGCTGTCTCTGCGCTTTACTTTCCCCGAGTTTTCTCCCGGGGCCTTGTCTTGTCCGCCCCCTTCCCCTTCCCCCTCCTTTTAACTTTCCCTCTCCTGTAGTGGAACTCCGAAGGAGAAGCGTCCGGCAATAAATCATTTGTTTGTTGAAAATTGAAAGATGGTGTTCTCCCGTCCCCTGTCTTTACGAATAGTAAAGTGTTTTTGTTTAAATTCTTAGTTTTGGCGCGGTTTGTTCCTCAAGTATTTTCCGGAATATATTGTGTGCTTAAGCTACACTAGGTGGCGCAAGCTGCCACATATACACCATTAACCATCGGTTCAGCCATCTATCCACCCACAGCCTTCACCCACTTATCGTTCCTTTGTTCTGTTTGGCGCGTTACTTGCGGTGGTGACGAATGACGGTTGGCGAGTTTACCGAGTTGACGAGCCAAACGAATGTCAGTATTTTCGCGCCTAGCTGCTCGCGTGGCTTTAGCAGCGTTCGACAATGCCGCCCGTGCGGTGTCTGGTCACCGTGCCTCACCTAAAGGCTGCCAGGTCTTTCAAGCTCGAGGATGGATCGGTAAACTCTTTGAAACATGCGGTGGCTACGTGCCCCGTTCTTGGGAACTCCATCAAACTGTCTTCTGTCAGGTTTCAGGCAAGTGCCTCGTTTCTGTTGACATTTTCCCCGTGCTCGAACTGTAGCAGGTCACAGTAAGCTAAGTAAACGAAGGATAGAGAAGACACCGAACTGCGAAGCTGTGAACCACCTAATCCAGAAAAAAATATCGAAGTGATAAGATTTTAACCGCCTAAACCACCGTCATCTTCGAATCTATCTTGGAAAGGGTACATGTTATATGAGGAAATGACGTTTTAGCGCGAAGAGTAAAGTATAGACCGCATGAAAGCGATTTGGCGAGTGACGAGGCAAGCGTCGGTGAACCCGCTTCGCTGTCGCTCGGTCACTCGCGCGACGAGGCAATCCGCATGAAAGCAACGGGAGCAAGCGACATTGTAATCCAAAAGGAAGTGTCTAGAGTTCCGTCCAGGCGGAACGATGGTCGCCACTAAAGTAACGTCCAAGTTGGGTCTCGTATAAAGCAAATGTTGAAGGCTAGTTTCTGAAGGAGTAAAGCTATACGCACTCCGGAGTGCGCTTCGGACGGAAATGGCTACACGCACTCTGCGGAGAGCTCATGCCGCTCGGGTCACCCTTTTCGAATGGCACGTGTATCGCTGGGGAGCCCGCCTGCGTTCCCCCCGCTTCGCGGCGACAGTGTGAGGCTGCTAATTACAAAACGTAACCAGTACACGCCGCTTCGCGGCGTCCAGCCGGCAACCCAAGCCCCGCTGTCCCCGATCGCATCAGGAAAGGGAGTCCCGTACCATTTAGTTTTGCGAAGTTTCGTCGGCAACGAATCTTTTAGTGTTCACCGGGGAAAAAAAAAAAAAAAAAAAAAAAAAAAAAAAAAAGTAAATATTGCCAAATGCTTCGACAAAACAAAATGTTTGAGAAAACGAAACAAAAAGAAAGTGGGACCACCGCGGATCGAACCCACGTCCACTAGCGTACGAAGCTGACACCTTAACCACTACGCTATGCCACCGCTTAAAAGAATGAGTTGTTGTGACTATTCCTTTTATATGAGACTAGCGGAGTGCGTATAGCCATTTCCGTTTGAAGTGCACTCCGGAGTCCGTAGGCTTTATCCTTTCTGAAGTGGTGGTGTAGTGTAGTGGAAAGGTGTCTGCCTTACACGCAGCGGGCCCGGGTTCGAACCGCAGTGTGGGTTTACTTCTTTTTTTTTCTTCTCGATTTTTTTTTGTCGGTATTTACATTTCTCTTTTACAATTATCTCTGAAAGACATGAAGGCATGTTGTCGACGAAACTTCGCTGAACTAAATGGCCGGAGGTGCAATAGGGCATAGCGGGTTTGGGTTGCTGGCTGGGCGGCGTGTACGGAGGGCTAAGTGGGTTAATAGGGAGTTTTCATAGACCGTTTTCGCCGTCCCGCAATGCCCTACGCAGCTTGCTATGATGTCGGAACTCTACAGTCAAGGGCATGGGCGCACAGGCGCAGTAGCGGCTTCTTCGTTGCAGAGGGCTTAGCGGTGAACGAAACATGGTCTACGAAAACTCCCTCTTAGTTTTGTAATTAGCAGCCGCATACTGTCGCCGCGAAGCGGCGTGAATGCAGGGGAGGGGGGGGGGGGGTGTTAACGAGCCCCCCAATGATACACGCGCCGTCGGAAAAGGGTGACCCAAATGGCACGAGCTCTAGCTCCGCGTTCCAGACGGAACTCTAGTAGCAGCTATCGTTCCGTCTGGAACGCTAGCCACACCGTACGTCCAAATCGCCGCCTTCCCTAGGTTCACAGGGGCGAGAGAGGAGGGTGGGGGAGAAGGTTAGGCATATCCATTTCAGTGCTCTGTCTGGACGTAACGCTAGCCACAGCGTTGGACGTAACGCTAGACACCTCTTTTTTTTTTACTTTTTTTTTGTAGGGCATTTGACAATATTTACAGTAAGCTCTCCACGTCGTGCGTATGGCCATTTCCGGTCAACGTGCACGAGCTCGTGCCTATAGCCTTTACTCTTCATTGAATAGGACTGATTTGAGCCAGCACATATGAGAACTGAAAAGAAGCTAAGTGCCTCTGGAGCTGATTTACTAACTATATAAAAATATTTTTGGGTTAGATATATGTGAAGCTAGTCCATGCGCATACATTTTACAGATGCTGGATTTGGTATTTGAAGAATACACTGACCTTGCTGCGGACGACGAAATACATGACATGGCTAAAATCACTCTCCTGCCCATTGTAACTGTCCCAGAGGGTGGGCCAGGCTCATCTTCCACTCAGGTATTTGGTTTTGCAACAAGTTCAAGGTATATCAAGCATTAATGAAAAAAAAAAAAAAGAAACGGTTTATTACTAGGAATATAATCACAACTGTGATAGGCTGTGTCTATACGAGCGTTTTTTTAATTTTTTATTCTTTAAAAATTTTTTAATGGTGATAGCTATGTTAATGCCGCCTTCACTGTATGTTTGTGGAGCTTGGTGCCTGATTATGATTGGTAGAAAAGCGTCCTGTCACTTCTGTACGTCCGTCACTATCCAGCAAGTGTGACGCCGGCGCCTCCAGCAGACACGCTGTCTGTCGAGATAGTGGCGAAGGGCATGAAACACGGGCGTCACTTTTTTTTTTGCATCATAATCAGGTGCACCTTTCAGCGTGTGGTTTTGAGTTAAGCAAAAAAAGGAAAAATTAACAGATGAATATCTCAAAGCCTGTTGCTTTTTCGGGAACCGTGTCAATTGGGTTGGCTTTTATTAATGGCCACCTTTAAAACTACAATAGACCCTTTCCGGAATTCAGTCTGGCCACTTTGATCACTATCATCATCATCTGAAAACGCCATATGTGCTACACTAATGGCGGACTTCTGTTTACTGATGAAGGAAGTTGAAGATGCTCCTGAGCATCTTCATCTTCAGACCCTCAGGGCTAGGGTGACCAGACGTCCCGTTTTGGCCGGGACAGTCCCGTTTTTCAGGTCCATTTCTGCCGTCCCGTCTTTTTATCCCAATATAGAATCATGTCCCGTTTTCGCAGAAGTACATAGTTTCAAAATTGGCACAAAGCGAGTAGAAGCAAACTGCAACTATGCCTATTCGTTGCAAGTATATTTTACAAAACTAACCGTAGGTACTTTACAATATTTACCCAGAGAGTAAAATTTAGGACTGTTCTTGCCCACAAACACTTTTTCTTTCGCGAGGACGGTAGAAATATTTTTTTTTTAGTTACTGGATATAGCACGGATGTAGAATCATGTAGGAATAGCACGCATGTAGAATTTAATTACATTTTTTCTAAAACTTTAGTACCCCCCCCCCCCCCCCCCCCCTTTACCGCTGGGATGTCCCGTTTTCTACCTTGAGGAATATGGTCACCCTACTCAGGGCCTGAGGACATTGCAGAGGGGAGTGTGTTACAAGGAGACATCAAAAGCAAACAAACAACAATCAAAAGCAAACAAACGACAATCTTAAGAATGAAAAAAATACATAATAATGAAATGCTAAAAGTTAACACTGTTAAGGCATCGTTTAGAAGCGATGGAATCGGATATGGATGCCACAGATGCTGGAAGGTGATTCCATAAGACCGTCGTCTGAGGTATAAATAAATTATAAAAAGTTGTAGTGTTACATTGAGGAATGCCCATCTGTGGATGGTCAAGAAATTATGATATGTAAAGAGGTGTCAGTAACTTGTCACATAGCAGAGGATTATAGTAATAAATTTTGTGGAACAGACACACTGTTAAGATTTCCACGTAATGCAAGGTTAGGTAGGTTCAAACTTATTTTCATTGATGTTACACTGGCAGTGCAGTGATAATTAGCAAGGATGAAACAAACAGATCTGTTCTGAATTGCTTCAAAAGCCAATATCAACACGTTAATGCCAGGGTTCCCAATTCAAGAGGCATATTCCAGCTTAGAGCGCACGAGCGTTTTGTAAAGAAGCACCTTGAGAGATAAGGGAACTGATGAGAAGTTCAGTGTGATTGTTCGCCTGCACTCAAGCACGTAGACCAAAGTATAGGGTGGTCCAAGTCACCAGGATCGATATAAAATGGATCATAGAAATCGACACCTGCGCGTAGCAATCTAGACTTTTTGTCAGAGGTGTATTTCACATGTCGCTTTCCTTTTGTAAAATTAGAAAGCGTAGCTCTCTTTCTGTAAAAAATAAGGCCAAGAAACTTGCCAGGGTCTACGGCGGACAGTGACGCAGACGACAGGGGTCTAGTAGCAAGGTGTGTTTGGCGTTCGTATAGATTGATGGGCTACCTCCTTACTGCGACGGCTTGCGACCAAGGTTTTATAAAATGAAGATAATCTTTTTCAAATGTACCTTCGGTTAAAAAATAAATGCGGGCAATAAAAGCAGAACTTAAAGTAAAAAAAAATGTGTCTGCATAACGACAGCGCTTTTGCTGCCAACGTGTCGTCTGCTAGCTTTAGCTGGTCGGCTGCACCGTCGGACGCTGCTCCCGATGCCATCTATGAATACGATCGCCAAACACGCCCTGCTACTGGGCTTGGTCGTCTGGGTCGTTGCCTGCCGTTAACCCTGGCAATTTTCTTGGTCCTATTTTTTGTAATTTTACAAAAAAAAATTGACCCGTGAAATAGATCTTTGACGAAAGGTTTAGATTGCTACGTGCAGGCGCCTGTTTTTATGGTCCATTTTAGATCGATCCTGGTGACTTGGACCACCCTATATATAGAGTATTGTATCGGGCACATAGGGTTTTGTCGAGGGGGGGGACCGCCCATGTCAAAATGGCATAGATGGGGGAGGGGGAGCGGGCAGGGAGAGGAGGTCCCAGCAAAACTGAGGATTTGGGGCTATGTGCTCGTATTGTATATGCAAGTACAGTTGCTGGTGGTGTGAGCTGGAATATGCAAGCGGTGACCGGGCTGCGCAGACCACATAGCCGCAGCAAGTGACTGGCCACAGCCTGGTCGTCACTCATGCTTTCCTGCTTATATCGCTTGCTAATGTATGTATCGAGGTCCTCGTTAGATAAACTTTGTTTCGTGTTAGTACTGGATACCAGAGCAGTTTGAGTGTTGCATTAGAAGGAGGGGGCCAGTCAGGGCCATGTCTTTTTCAAAGTGATATGGCTTGCATGCTCTACTGGACGGTGTTGCACTGTACTCCGCATATTATTCTTAGCATTGAACAGCATCTCTGTTTGACACTATGTGAAATTGCATGCTGTGCATGTTTGCATCTACCGAAGAGCTTAAGCTTCAAATTCGGGCTCAGATTATGAGCCACGAACCAAGAATACGGTGCCGAATTTCTGTATTATTGAAGACGAGCGTATTGGTGAAGGTTCATATCCACACACGAAAGGATAAGAAACGGAAGGTGGACAGGGCCGAAATAGGACCTCTGGAAAGATATCTTGGTTTGTTCTTGTCCACTGCGTTTTTTATTCTTTCATGTGTGCATATGAAAATTTTGTACATTACGATTTATACTGAATTCCTGAAACGGCGAGCATCTAGCGGCATTTATTAGTAATAAATACACCAAACCTTACTTATAGCATGTAAAGTACAAACCGTTATATCATTAAAACAGCCTGCTGGGGTCCTTAACACAAATCCAGTAACTTTACACTGCAGGGATTTCCTTTCGTTTTAGGAGGAGGCTTCATTGGAGACGGTGCGCACTGAAAACTGTGAAACCGCCCAAAGAGAGAGCTTGCCAGATGAAACTTCTCCAGATGACTCCTCTCCAGATGTACCATTGGTAGGCATCGAGCCCTTTGAGCTGTAAGTGTGTTTTAATGGTTGCGACTATAGAGGCTATGTTGTGATACAAGGCAGCCTCGAAATGCTTCTATTCCGCTGTCACTATAGAACGGCGGACAAAGTGGCATCAATGGAAACGCTCATACCAGCTGCACTAGCGTCTCACCGGGTGCCTACCGTACATGTGCGCTTTGCTTAGGGTGGTGACATCTAGCCATTTTGGTTCGCGTCTTTTTATTTATTGTTTGCTTGGATCACATGTCGGCTAGTAGCTTTACCTGCGCGGTGCCGTTTTGTTTCATCTACTTCTTTGACGCATCTCACGTACATGGACCATTGTGTTCTGCTGCGTTCCCTGGGCAATGGAGGAACCAGGCACGTATCCAGGGGGGCCCATGGGGCCCGGCCCCCTCCCCCCCCCCCCCCCAATATCTTCCATTTTGCTGGGGCCTCCTCTCCCTCCTCCCCCTCATACAGCATTTGGCCTCTGCCCCCCCCCCCCCCTCCCTCCCTCCCTCCCTCCCTCTTCCGAAACAAGACCCTGGCTAAGTGCCTGGGAGGAACACGGGCGCTTCACAAGACTGATACACGCATGTGTCCTCACCCCATGCAGTTTATTCAGGGAACACAGAGCTGATAGCTCAGGTGGTAAAGCACTTGGCTCACACACAGTAGGCCCATAGTTCGATCCCTGGCAGCGGCAAAGTGTAACAAATGTTTTAGAGCATTCATCAATATCGACGACGGTTTCTCTACACCATCATTTCAAAGGGGGGTGAAGAGCCCATAACAGCTATCGCTTTAAAATGAGGTTGAGAAAAAGCATGTGAGACGCCTATAACATATTTATTGTATTTCTGTTTTTTTGTTTTTTTTTTATATGCTTCTACATAGCAACATTTTTTTCCTTTTTTTTTTTTTTAATAATCATTTTCTTATAAAATAATTGCACTATTTTTAGGCCTTCGTGTTCAGACGACGATGGGAACACCTTCATTTTCCCCAAGCTTGGAGCTCTCCATGATACGATCATCTCTGGCAAACCTCTGACATCTTCATCATTCCGAAAGATTGTGGAGCTCCTCTTTCGTGCAATGGTGAACATAACAGTGTAAGTAAGGTGGTCTCAAAATTCGGACTTATTCCTAGCTTCATCATTTCCAGTTCCTTTCATGGGTGACTTCTTTGTGGGCACCGGTCAACCTTTGTCTTGCTGTATCTTTCTGTATCCAGCTAAACCTATGTCTTAAATCACAGTATCGAAGCAGGTGAAACTGATTTTTGCAATATATTTGAAGTGGGTTTAATCCCTCTAACCCTCCTTGTATACAAAAAAAAAAAAGTAATTCGGAAAAAAAGCTAGGTTGCTTCTTTCTGGTCCTTATCTTGCCAAATTTTGTGCAGTGGTAAACATAGTAGATTGATGGCTTATTTGCGTTGTTTCACAAGTGCATCTTTGTGCTGAATTTTAGGCTTCTTGGTCGAGACCGCTGCGCCAAAAATGAAATTAGTCAGTTCAGGCTAGAGAAATGTTTGGTTAGTTAGGTCGCTTCTTGTCATTTGCTAGAAGCAATCCATGCCCTCGCTGTATTTACAGGTGTATGTGTTGCTGGTGTGTAAAATTAATGGAAGCTTTAAGTAACTTGCTCGTTTTCCTTCAATAGGACAACATGTCTCTTTGTCGAAATTCATATTACAAGAATTTGCTAAGCGGAAAATGTGTAGATATTCCTTTTTTTTTTTTAAATATCTGAAAATTTGGTGCGACTAGTTATAATCGATTGGGGGTCATTGGCATGTTTAAAACATTGATGCACTGTGTACCATCTGAACAATACCTTGCATCTTCCTCGCGTAGGCTCAGTCTGCATACGGGACCTATTGATTCACAATGTGGGTTATAATATTAGAGATTGTTGAGCCATAAGAATGGGCACGACTTTTCTGCAGGTTCCCATCTCAGCACTTTTACTCCAAGGTCACTCAGCTACTAACTGACAAGTACCCTCAGCTCCAAGATGTTATAGGAACTGGATCAGTAAGCACATTTCTTTTGCACGTTTATAATAATAGCTGCGATCAATTCTTAGCATTGGTGCTTCTATACATCTTTCCAAAAAACGCTCCTAGGCCGCCGCCATGTTGCTGATGCTGATGCAGCTGGCCCTCTATCAGCTAGAAATTTTCTGCCACCCTCTTGGACTGTGAACACCCGCTCAGTGCGGTTCTCTACCTGTTTTGGCGGTTTTGCATTCAACGTTTTCTCGCCCCTCTTGAAAGTTCCCACTTAATTTTTTTTATGAGTGCTGCATACCCTTTCTGTGTTATCTTCCATTGTGATATATAAGACTGGTAAGTGCCTGCCATTCAAGCTTTTCTGCTCGACATTCATGGGAAACGAAGGAAGTGATGGACGTCGAACTGCCCTCAACGCGATTTTGCAAACATTCTTCTCCCCCCTCCCAGAGATAATCCGCATAGAATCCTCGGTCATCTCCAAAAATAGTTGTCTGGGTTGGGGTGGGAAACGGGTCAGTCGCGTTTGTTCCTTTACCTTGGTGCTTTAGTGAAAAAGAAAGCTCTCCCCAGCTCAAAGGTGAAAAGAGTATAGCTGGACGCCATAATTTCATTCCTTGGCGCAGGAACGATTCCCTTGGTAGGCTCCCAATAACTGATATCGCAGCAAAAATGCTATGGCTGGACCTAAATTTAAATTTAGATAGTTGTTCAAGCTGTGGTATTTCTTTATTTTACAGGACTCGTGGAGAGTAGCACTGCGGTACAAGTTCAAAAATGAAAGACGTCGCCTTTCAGACGACGTCCGGGTTGCTGAAAACCGTGCAAAATTTGGATCAAAAAGACCAAATGATGGAGGTGCAGCCACACAGCTGAAGCGGCAAAAAAAGATTAAGCTGGTGAGGGGCAATGTTTAAACTTTCCGGGATAAACTTGGAAGATCAAAAATTGCTGATGTGGTTCGGATGCGGATATCGTGTCTGCATAGTGGATGATCAAATTGTTATCTACGCATTGTTTTCTTTCTACTCATCAGTGTCTGCCTTAGAAATCAACGAAACGCTTCCATCAATCAGATAACGCGAATCGGGAAAACTACAATGGTTTATCCCGTCTCCGCGAGTAGGTGGAAGCATGAAATGCTTTCGAGTGGAAAGGATTCGGAAAGATGATGATGGCAGGGAGCTCGATTCATTCCGATTCGATGGTTGGCACTCACTGGAAGCTCACCTGAGATTGGAGCTCACCTGGAAGCTCTCAAGATCCCAGGCGAGCTTCCATTAAGTGTCAATCAGTGATTTGGAACCAGTGGAGCCTCCTGCAATCGTCCTTCTTCTTGGGTCCTTGTCTCACAATGTCCATAAGATCTGAGAACATGCAGCACTCTAATGAGCAGAAAGAGTACTACCCTTGTCGCACTATGGTTTTCGAGATCACTGGCACGTAAAGCTCCTTGCACATCGCCAAAGAGCTTTGCACATGAGCAATCTTCAAGACTTCGTTAACACTACAATTTCTTCCTGTTGTGCGACGGCCATGTTCAGTAGCATACTTGAAAACCTTAATCTTCAAACCGCATGTTAGCTAATGTATGAAACCATCGTGGAAACCCCACGATCGTGCTGTTGGGGCAACCATAAGCTATAGACATTTGCAGAAAAAGCTCTCTGGCCGCCGCCATTTTGCGAACCAAGCGGCCCCTACCAGCCATAAATTTCTGCCACCTGCCTGAGCTGTGGAAACCCGGTCAGCATGACTCCCCAGCTGCATTGTGCATTCAGAGTTCGCCAACTTTTCTTGGAAATTTTTACTTTATTTGCCTGTTTAGGATGCTTACCCTTTGTGTGCTATCATGCACTGTGAGAACCAGGGAATACCAGGGCTCATAGCCTGCTCGGCCTTCGCAGGAAACAAACGAAGAGAGTGAACGTCAAGCAACTCGCGAGTCGTGACGGAGGCAGTTCGACATTCTTGAAGGATTATTTCCGTTGAGATAATCTCCAGAAAGCCTTCCCGACTTGTGTTCCGAGTCTTCGCGAAAAATAGCTGATAGGGTCGGGTCCGGAGTGTTTGCTTTGAAGCTGTGCAAAAAAGCAGCTCTCTTCTACATGTGCCCAAAACACGCCGGATTCCGTCTGATCGTCGTGAAGTTACTATCGTCGACACTGTTTATTGGATATGCTGTGTTATTTGAGACCTTTCTCAAATCCTGTTCGGATAACGCGGCATTGTGGGGTACGTACAATATATGTTGTTCGATTGATGAGACTCGTTGAATTTCATTTTGTGGGCGAGTAAATCTATGCAGTTTGAATATCCTGTGCGGTCAAATATTTTTGACGGTTAAGATCTTTGTAGATTGACAAGGCGGAGTGTATGGTGCCGTAAAAAGACCAACATAAAATAAAACAAACATCCCAGTTGCATTCGTTCTGTCGCTCACGGACTCACCAAAACAGCTTTCGTTGCTTTGTTTTTGTTCTCAAAAATAGTACAGAGCATTCTTAAAAACCCCGAGAAATTCTATTTGCCATAGAATACAAAAGAAAAATAGAACACGGCAATTTAGCCTCCACCAGCGTCCGAAAGTGTGCCCACGCAGGCTGCCACAGCCCACTGACGAGAAACTCCACAGCTCAGCGCAGTCTGGCAACACTGACTTATCCTCTCAAAACCAGGGATGCCTGCTGTAAATCGCTTCGTTCGAGACTGCCGCTTGAAAGGTCTATAGGCAACTTTCAAAAATCCTGCCATGCAACGTTGCATGCGTTGCACGCTCGGAACAGTTGGCTGCGAAGCTGAGTGACATGGTTTCAGTCGAACAGGCGTTGTCTCTGCTTGCGCGACGAAACATGTGCAATCGCGAGTATGCTGAAGTTTCTCTCGCGTAAAACATCAACCAAGGCACCTGCAATTTTTTTGCTTAAAACCTGGCATGCTCGAAACCAATAAAATAGTGGCCAGTGTTTTTTTAATTGCTTGGCGACATTTATGGTATTTTACACTTGTGGGATGTCTCAGTTGTGAAAATGAAGTAGCGAGTTCCATTATGACACAATAATCATGGCAAATATCTGAAGCCGGAACTAAATGGCCCGCTAGTACCCGGAATTCATTTCTTGGCATCTCCTCACCAGGGGCCGCCCCGATTCGGAAAAAAGCTTATTGCAAAATGGCGGAAGGTTCATTTCTTCCCACGACCCCGGCTTGGCTTGGCCACCTGGAGATGGAGGTCGTTCCTTCCCATGATCGTCTAGCTGTTTATCGCTCAAAGTGGCGCATAAAAAAATTTGAACGTTCCCACCTCGTGATACAAAGTTGGGGGTGCATTTATTGAGCAAGGTGCAAGGAAATATGTTATATATTTTTATCTGGACTGTTTCCTTTTTTATATTGTGTGTTTTCTACTGTTTGTGCTCCCGTAGGGTAATGCCTTGGGCAATGTTAGGTCAAATGATTGAATTCAATTTTACCTTATCAGAAATTTTGGCATGCTAAGAGCATCAAGCACTAAAAAGGTAGTCAGTTGTTGTCCTTCTGTTAATGAATATTCATGTCTAAATCGCGCCCTTTCGATCATGCCTCTCAAGAACATCACTGCTTCGGCTTTGGCTGGAGAGGACGAAGCCAGCCTGATCGCCCATGAGGAATGGCTTATACGAGAAGGACGAAAGGCAGCTCCTGATGAAAAAGGAATCCATGAAAGGATGACTCTCACTGCGAGGAAGAGGCTCTCTGACATGGCACAAATGGGCATTGATGCTGTTAGGACAAGGTACCCATACCTGATGGACTCTCAGCGAGTGAGTCATTGCTGCTACTCTTCCGCTTTATTGAATACGAAGGTGTTGTTGACTTTTTTTTTGTACTCTTGTTTGAATACAGAAACTCTTATTGAAGGGACACTGACAGGGTGTTTATGCTCGCCGATGTTTTTAGTTGTACATGGCTTATGAGAACCCAACTGCCCAGAACAGAATTTGAGGCTCAAAATTCAGTTTCTTTCCGCCCGAGGACCGCCACGAGAACTGGCCGGTTCGAGTTGCGCTCTCTCTCTTTGTGATCACGGGCTGTTTTCTAAGGTTTAGACACAACCACCAAATTTAATCAAAGTCGTGGGTCATTGAAGGCACACAGTCAATATTAAAAATAGCAAAAAGATGAAACCCTTTTTTTGTGACTTCTAAAAAGCTGTTAATAAGATTATTGAGGAAAAAAAAAGTTGCACAGAGAACCGGACGCATTCTGTGCATTTCCTCGTTCAATAGCCCTTTTGCGAAATCCCCCAAGCGCCCTGGCCCGCGCGCGAGGAATTGTGGGAGAGACTGTCCCTGGCCTGGCCACTCTGCCTTGAGATCGCATTGCCTCGTCGCTCGTCTCCTCATAATCTTGTTTTTTGATTTCATTACCTATTTTTATATGTTCAAGTGTATATTTATTGGTTCTAAGTGTTTCTATTTTCTTCTGTGCGCAGTATTTTTTGCATATATATAGTTTTTGTCTTTATTATGCCTTTTTCGACGGGAGTGCTGACGAACAACAGGCCGCTTCGCGTGTCGTTCTCCGGGTGAGTGTTATCGTTGCTACTGGTTCCTGTCGTGCTGTTAGCTGTTCATTTTGGTTCACTTGACCCGCGTGCAGTCGTGAGGAGCCGTTTATGAACACCCACGCAGATGTCATAGGGGTAGGCAGACTCTAAATCAAGAATTGCGACGCGAGAGCAGAGTGCGCTGTGATTTAGCCGCCCGCGCCTGCTCCGTTGACTCGCAGTGCAGCGTATGCCTTCGGGTGCCGCTTGCTTGACCAAGATACAGCAAGCTGCTTTGTCGCTGCGAACCATTTGTCCGAATGTTTGCAAAGCTGAGGCATATGCAACGCTGTGGCGTTTGACAACTGCGCGCTGCGGTGCGATCCCTTTGCAAATGCCGACGGCTCAATGTCGCGGCTTGAATGTGCCTATGGCATGCCTTCATAATCTTTCTTTTAAGCGGTTGTCATTTGCCAACGCCCTTTTTCAAGTGCAGAGATAAGTTGCCGCGAATCATTTGTCCGAATGCCTGCAAAGCCGTAGCACCGTTTGTCATATCCAACGCTGCGGTGCCTGACAAACTGCGCTCAGCGGCGCGAGCCCTTCGCAAGCGCCGGGCGGCCCAACATCGCGGCTTGTGTGCGCTTATAGTATGCCTTCTTAAACTACTTGCTAAGCGGTTGTCAGTTAAAAGCACCCCTTTTCAAGTGCAGAGGTGTGCTGTCTCCCAGGCAGTCATCTTGAAACTCGTAGTTCCTTCGATAATTTTATTTCTCTAGTCAAGATGTCAGCTCAAGGTATTTTATTTCTTTAGGTCACCTTCAGCAGTAACATGCCCTCATAGTACAGTTTGCTGTGTGCCAGGCTGTACAAACAGTACTGCCGGCGGACGGCATGTTTCCTGGCACTGCTTCCCAAAAGACAGCGTCCTGCGAAGCGTTTGGGTGAAGACAACTGCGTGCAGTTGTGAGGCGCTGCAAAGTTGGACATGCCGAACAGTGTTACGGTTTCGCAGGCATTCAGACAAATGATTCGTGACAGCAAAGCGGCGGGCTGTATCTTACTCAAGTAAGCGGTATTGAAGGCACATGCTACAGTGCCAGTCAACTAAGCGACGCGAGAGCCGAGTGCGATTGAGCCACCTGCACTCGCTTTGTTGACTCGCACCGCACTCGGCTCTCGCGTCGTGATTGTTGATTCAGAGCTCTGCCTACCCCTATGACATGGGTGCGGGTGTTCATAAACGGCTCCTCTCGACTACACCTGGGTCAAATGAACCAAAAATGAACAGCTAACAGCACGATAGGAATCAGTAGCAATGGTAGTACTCACCCGCGGAACGACACGCGAAGCGGCGTGTGCAGAAGAGAATAGAAACATTTATAAGCAATAAAAAATACAGTGGTACAGATAAAAATAGGTAATGGAAATGAAAAACCGGATTAAGAGGAGACAGGCGACAAGGCAATGCGATTTCAAGGCAGAGCAGCCAAGCGAGGGAGCCTGTTGAGTGTTAGCAACATCCTAGCTAATGCAGCGACCAACGACTTAGTTGGAAGCTATGGTTCACAGGCCAGGTTTGGAGATCCTATCAACTCTATGCCATACTGCATGAAAAGGACTCGAGGGTCCGAAAGAAAAGAGTAAGAGATTGCATGTGAAGAAGAAGGTTTGATATTTCATCGGCGTGATGTCTGTAGTACCAATTATTTCTCTGCACTCTTGCAAGACTTGCTTGGCAAGTCAATAGACATATTAAGAACTTCAGAAGCAAAGGGAAGTTAAAAAAAATAATGTTACTAAAAAAAGAAACTTGCGTATTGTGTGTTCGTATGTTTGTTCCTAAAGCCCTTCCCACACCTTCAAGTTGTGGTAAATGGGGGATTCGGCCAACTCGCTGAAAGCCGACTCATCGACAGTCAATTCGTAGTATAGGCCAATTTGTTGTAGGACAATTCATCAAAAGGCAACTTGTCGAAAGGCAACCTGGGACTGTCATTTAACCCATTCGAGGCCGATTCCTCGAATGGGTTAAATGACGGTCCCAGGTAAAAGTTCATGGTTCCTTGTTATCTTTTGATCTAAATTTTTATTTGTGTTTGGACTAGGGACAGCGGTCTTTTTAGGTTTTAGGACAGTACCTTGAGACAAGTTTAGAAATGTAAATTTCGGGATTGTCCTTTTGCTAGTTTTCTTTATTACTTTTTGTAATGAGCCGCTGCGGACTGTTGCCGCGAAGCAGCGTGGACGGGTAGGCCAAGCAAACTCACACGTGCCACAGTGATGCACACGCGACGTAGTAACTGTCCCCCACTGCACCGTGAAAGTGGAGAAAGCTGCAAGTTGTTATCTTCGACAAGAAAGAGCGCACTGGATGTTTATTACGATACGGCGATATTACGCATTACTATAGGGCAGGATTTGCTTTAACATTTCAGGACAAAATTATATATTATGGCTTTGAAACAGCGGCGACCAGTTGGCGTCTTCGACTAATTTTTCTTCGACGATTTGCCTTATGACGATTCGGCCTATTCGACAAATGGGCTGCTGACGAGTTTACCGTCGATGAGTTGGCTTTCGGTGAGTTGGCCTAGACTCGGTAAATGGTAGTGCCAGTAAAATCTGAATTTAGGCGTTGTTTCTTGTTTCCCTTATTTAAATTAATGAACAAGTGCCAATTTCTTTGTAAATTTTATTAAAGAAATGCCGTGGCATATTTCCTGAACTTTCAATTTTTATATTTTCTTTTGTGAAGTTCGCTAAAGATTTCGAGAGGCTCACGAAGATGAACCTGGCCGACAAAGTCGCAAAAGGGATTGACAAGATCGTTCTGTTGGCCACAAAGAAGGCGATCGACTGCCAGGAGCATGTCCTACTTACACTGCAAGCAGCACCGCACATGGATCTGGGGAGGCTCAGGACACGGCGTGAGTACAGTAAGAAAACCGCTGCGCAAGGGAGGCTTTTCGACCAAGCGATAAAATACCACCATTCAATGCATGCATGGGAAAAGATAGTAAAAAAACAAACAAAAAACTTTCAGTCTTTCTCTTTTGTTGAGGAAGGAAGGCTAGCGGAGCTGCACTATGGTGGGAATGAAGTAATGGCCGATCGCTAGTCGGCAAGCCAGAGTGGAAAGGTTGCGGCCATCTATGATGGTTGCTGCCGTCTCCTATATATGGCGGTAGCTGTCCAGAGTTCTGTGTCATCGGGTTATTTGAGGACTGACACGACCCTGGGGAAACTAGCCGCTAACAGCTCCACTGTAAAAAAAATAACCGAGTTTATGTGTGCAACCACGTTGGCGCATTGCTCGGCTGAGAAGTAAGCGAAACTATAGCTTTCAAAATGCGGCCTTTAGGGTGGGCTGCTTTGTGCTGGCCTCCCCTGTATTGAAAGATGGAACGTGACTGGCACTCTCGCTATCAGCGCGCTCGGAAACAATAGTGCTACGTGCTGCAATTTTGCCGCTCTGGTCGTTGGTCGCTCGTGCTAATCTTTTTCTGCTGCAGCTGTACGTGCGCAGCGCCTTGGCAGAGGAGAACCCTCTGCCAAGGTGCAGGCAGCGTGGTGGAGGGCCGTAGAGGACAGACATTTGGGCTGCACACCAGTGTATGGGGAATAACTTTGGGAGTTTGTATCATACTCCCAAGGTTATTTCCCCGTGGTGATTTGAATTGTTTCATACCATTTGGTGACATGTCCAATGGCTTATCTATAATATTATGTTGCACCCATTTAGGTCGTTCTGGTGTGTTGCCTTCTTTTCTTTTAGTGGGGACAGGCTTGGCCAAGTGAACATCTTAGTATTTGTCTGAAGTTCCCTCATTGTCACTGATCCTACTGGAAGATAAGCAGAACAATGCATACATTTTTTTTCTGAAACCGTCCAGGACACGTGCAACGAAGAGTACAAAAATGTATTTGATATCTTGCACAAATGTTGTTGGTGTTTTTCAGACATCCTGACTGTTGCAACTCTGCGCATTTTGGCACTGAACGTCAAGGAGTCAACATCACTGCCCCTAATGTTCGTGCAAGAAGATGTAAGTTATTTCACTATATTTTTGCGAAAGTTGATGCTAGCAAGAACAAAGTTCCAGCCTACCTTCAATGTAGCAGGGTTAAATAAATGCTAACTAAAGAGGTTTTTTTGTTGTTTTTTGTGGGTAGAGTGTTCGTTTTTTTTTTTTGTTTTCACGGTATGTTTTTTCATAGTGCCCGCAGGGGCTAGAATTGGAGCCTTCTGAATACATATTAGTGACCATGTTGATGTCAAAGGAAACAAACATGTGAAATGCACATGAATACAAGTCCTGAAAAACCAATGAAGGCTGGAAGGCGGCAGGCATGCTGATCTTTCTAGGGTTTTCAATACAGAGACAGTGTAGCGTGTTAACTGGCTTCCAACAGTTCAATAGCAGCTTGTTCACCTGGCCCCTTTTGTTAATGGGGTGTCCCAAACATTAGGCCCACCAGGCCCCAAATACTTCTGTAACGCTCAAGAGATAATGGCCACCTAAATTACAGAGATATAAAGTAAAAATTTGAGGCGAACCAAGTTTCGGGTACAATGGCTGAAACGCCAAAAACCTAATAGTCTGGCTTCCAAAACACAGCCATGCTCAACGTGCCTCATGCTGGATTTTCACTGCTCCGGTTGGTGTTCGGACGGGAGAGATATGGCCAGCGACTGCACATAAAATGTAAATGTAGCTCGTGAAAATTAATTTATACAACTACATACGAGACATTGTTATGTTTGCTGTTTTCTGGAACCTTCATCTTTGGGTTTTTTTAGTGTAGAGGAGGAAGCAAAAAAATTAACATTGGCCAACGAACAAATAATAGCATGTACCGTTATGGTCAGTCGGTAGCCCTGTACGGTTCATAAATGCGGGGTGGCGAGGTAAGCAGGGTGCGTCCGTGGCAGACATAGATTGTAGCACCTGAGCTGCCTGCCTTCTGTCGGTGTTTGCCCCCTTTTTTCTCCTTGAAACTTGTCTGCCCTTGGCTATGTTCGCTGATACCGATAAGAACCCATTATTGCACCCAATGAGCGCTGACGACCGATGACACTGCCTGACAAAGCGCGTCTGCGCAAACATCCCTGCTTTTTGTCTTCTCTTCCTTCTGCACGTATTGTTTCTCATCTGTGCATTTGTTGGTGTCCTCTTATCCAAACAATAACCTCAAATGTACACAGGAAGGCTGCTGTCCACATAAAGAAACCAGGCCACTGTAAAAGTGAGATGTGATAGCAAAGCAAAAAATCACTCTCATGGTGAAAACGAACCAGTGATGCGTCAGATTTTTGGCGTGACTTTTATTTTTTTTATCTCCAGACCTGTACTCATTTCCAACGATAAATAAGTCTAGCAGCGTATCATAATGCATCGGAAAAGTATCTCACTATTGAAATGCAAATAGGTTTCACAAATGCATCTTCATACTGAAATAGAGATACTAAAATATATCTCTAAGCTTATATCGCAATATTTTCATGTCGTGATGTTTCCCCAATTGTAATTCCTCATTCATTTTACATTGTTGCAGATGCCGGTTACTTATTTAAACATAAGCAATGCTCATGGCCTGAACTGGAGTGAATAATAGCAGTTGACAAGAGCAAACATGTTTTGGCCTTCTACATTAAAATATGTTGTGCCTTTTCCTTTTACCTAACGCAGGATGAAAACATCCCACCGACACCGTGTGTCCTGTACAGCGGGCAAGACTTAGAGGATGCAGACTTCTTTCACCTGGTTGTTGATCGTGAGAGGTTGTTCTCCGTTCCAAATGCCGAGGAGGGGCTGTGTATGTTGTTGGCAGCCTATTGGTTGTTCAGTATACAATATGAACGGAAGGCCTTCAACATGCTCGTCACTCTGGAGAGGCTTTTTCTCGGCATGAGCCACACAACTCCAAGGGCAGTGGTAATTAAATTTTTAAACAAAGTTTGCAGGCACGTGCATGGTTGAAGCAATGATTTGTGCTTCAACCACACGCGCATTAACTGCTTCGTTACGGTTCAGTTTGAGCTTTTTCTTTTTTTTTTTTTTTTTTTTACGGTGTTAGTTTGCAGGCTCTGTAAAAATGGATGTCCACCCACGGGACAGTGGGGCTCTACAGTTCAAGTAAGGAAAATGAACACATATTTTATTCAACATTTTATAAGTTAATTTTTACAAAATAGGTTTTGGGAAGAATAGCAAAACTGGAGTGATACCGGCAGAGAAATGAGGCTCATTTATTGGTACGAAAATCAAAGAAGCAGTGCCAGTCAGTTTCAGTGCAGAGGTAGATTTCACAGGACGTGCAATGGTGCTGAGTTTTCTTTGAGGAGCCAGGGTTCCTGCACTGTGTAGCATTCTTGACGTCTTCTTTCTTTGGCACGTGAAGTGCCTGCGCCGTCTGGACTGGCGAGTTCGGCAGTGGCTTGACTCTCTTGCGCGGAACCTGTGGCACCGCACAAACTTTCTAAAATGGCATCAGCCTGACTTGTTAGTCCTGAAAATCGAGCACAATCAATCAAACCAATTGTTTTCACTTCGCGAGTGTTTCAGATTGGTGCGAGCAAAACATGATCATCGCGAAATTCGTGTCATAAGTTTTGGGTCCCAGCGTCCACCCACGTAGACAGTTTGACAAGGGACTACTATAACCCTTGCTAATACTGTTGAAAATATTAAGCATTAGTGACCATCTGTGAACTTTCAAGAACTCTAGAAATATAAATTAACACAGCCTCCGTTTGTGTAAATCACATAAACTGATTACATACCTTGGCGTCGCCCGTAGAACATGCGAGTGCTGCAGGTCGCCATTTTTAACAGCAAGCAACAAGTTTTCAGTGCTGTTTGCTCAACACTCCTCCAGATGGCAGCACAGACTACGTCCATGACGGTGGACAGGCGTCCTTTTCTGTGTGCAACGAAGTTTTTTTTTTTTTTTTTTCTTCTTCTTACAATTCAAAACCCAATGTTTACACTGGTGGACGCAGGGTCTCAGGAGGTTATACAGGGTGTTTCACGAAAGGTGGACAAATTCAATATTGCAAAAACTGCTCGAAGGCTTGTGTCGTTTTGGCCCTGGGCTCGAGGCCTATTTAGGAAAACTTTTGAAGTCCGGGATAATTAGATTGTTAATTATTTTTGAGTAACTGACTTTTTAGTATTGTGTTTTAGGTTATGGTTTCAATTAGAAAATTGCTCAGCATCATTGAAAAACACTAGATCAACATATTACACAACAATAGAAGGCACGTGCAGCATCTTACGACTTTCTGAAAAACCTCACAAATGGGATAGGTTTTTAAGTTTCGGTTTGCTATTGGAGCGCATCTCGACCTCGACGGCACCATGCCCCGTGGAGAAATGGTGCAACCAGCCTCTGCTGCGTTGCGCAAGGACATCGCAGCAGAGGTTGCTTGCGCCATTTCTCCATGGGACGCGGTGCAATCGGGGCCGAGATGTGCTCCAATTGCAAAACGAAACTTAAAAACCCGTCGAATTTGTACTGTTTTTCAGAAAGCCGTAAAATGCTGTGCACGCCTTCTGTTGTTGTGCAATATGTTGATCTAGTGTTTTTCAATGATGCTGAGCAATTTTCTAATTAAAACCATAACCTAAAACACAATATTAAAAAGTTAGTTACTCAAAAATAATTAACAATCTAATTATCCCGGACTTTAATCATTTTTCTAACTAGGCTCCTCGTCCAGGACCAGAATGACACAAGCCTTTTTTTTGTTGCGACCCATAGTTTTCGCAATATCGAATTTGTCCACTTTTCGTGAAACACCCTCTATGTGGATATTGCACTTTTCGCGACAGTATTATCAGGTTAATTTTTATTTTGCTTACAGAACAAATGATAGAATGTTTTATGGAGGCATGTTTTCTTTTTCTGTCTTTAAATGTATAACTTATGCCGACCTCCTGTAGGTGAGGTATAATTTATCTGTACGGGGGTTCCTCATTCCTAGTCACTTTCCAAAACTTTATAATTTTCTTTGTACTTGAGATTTCTGTGATATTTTTCATTACATGTTGGCAGATAGCATTGTTTATGTCAAGGAATGGCATACATTGTATTTTTTTTTTCGTTTGTCTTTTAGGGCACAATAAATGTTCAATTTTACACATTCTAATTGATGTCATAATGAGCTTCACTTACTGAAATACTGCTGTGGTTCAGTCAAGGGCTAGACCGCCATGCTTCCAATTAGTAAATAGATATGCTTAAGGAGATGAGTGAAGCGTGTTTCCTGCAATCCTCTGAGACAAAACTTGGCACTTGATCTCCAAACAGGAAAGCTCCACATGCTTCATTTGTAAAAGCCCATTATGTTTATAACTATGGTTTAGCCGTGCAGTACGATGCTTGGGGCCACTGCTTGCTCACTTGAAGTTCGAGAAAGGGCGGCACCGGAAGCACTACCAGTTGCCCTCAGGCTTATGATGTGGCTTGCAAGTAGCTCTTTTGTATTACTTCATGAAGTGAGTTGCGTTCAATGTGACTCGTTCTTTCTTTATCATGTGCCTTGTATGTGATTTGGCAATACCCCCCCAGGTGAAAAAAAGTAAATGTGTTTAGTAAACATGATAAGCTGAGAATCATGATAAGAATATCCACTACTTTATATGATTTTCGTACAATTTAGAATTTCTGATATGTGTATTGGACACATGCCTATAAAATTTTTCCTAGGGCCTTCATTTCAGCTTTCGTCCGAGTGCGGCAGACGCTACCGGCCAATCCAGCATCGGCAGAGTGTCATGTGAGCTTGAACTCCACATAACCAAAACGTTGCATGATACTCTCCCGGCACTGGATTGGCTGGGGTGGCCCAGCATCCACTGGGCCACCCCAGGGGGCGCCCATTTTACGGCAAGCACCCTCTACCAGGGGTGTTTGGCAAGCACCCATTATAAAGGGTGTTTGCCTGAACACCCTAAGGGTGTCAGCCCTGGGACAAACTGGTGTACACCCTTAAGGGTGTAAAAACTTTTAGTGTGTAGCTGAAGCAGCACGACAGTTATATAGAGAGTTTTATAATAGGGGGTCCCAAAGCTTTGGGGACACAAATGAAATAGGGGCTCAGCACTGCGCATGCGTAGAACCCAAGCTCCGTTTGGGGTTTTGGGTTGACGCGCGAACCCAACGTGATATTCGAGAAATAGCGCGGGGCCCCCAATCGCTTGGGGCCGGGTTGTGTCGGCAAACATGGCGGCGCCCTTTCCGTTCGCTTCGGTGCAAATTCGTCATGGTTGCTGCAGTATTAGCCAATTTCAATGCCAATGAATAGTGCAACCGGCTTTCGCTTTGCTTTATCTTGCTCAAGTAACAAAGAATGAGCGGTGGGATCACCCCATTTTAAAGATCGTACCTGATTCTGGCCGTTCCTAAGCCTAAATATACGTCGTAATTAACTGTTGACATGGTGACGTAAATTGCTACTCCGTGGCTAAAGGCTCATTCACACAGACCCGTTTTTTTTTTTACGTTGCGTTACGAAAAGTCACCGGGAAATCTGTGCTTCATATTAAACTGTGCCAGCAGCAGCTTCAGATAGGAAGCCCACGTTGTTGTTTTTGCTTTCTTCTTTTTCTCATCTTTTTTTCGTCGTGACCTTAAATGTCAGTTTTATCATTTTCTATCGCAACTTAGTAATGTATCTGTTTTTATTCTTTCTTCTTTTTACCTTGTGGGTGCGCGTGGGCTTCATGTCTGAAACTTTCTCATTATCTTTCTTTCACAATACACAAGTTGTGAGTCAGCGCTCTTTCCTGTGTTCTATTTTCTTCCTCCTGTGCTTGCGCGCTGATTTAGATATGGCTCGTCCTCGAATTTTTTGGGCGTTCGTGTTCGCTTTGACCGTCTGCAGCCGAAGATTTAAGCCTTCAACTATGCCGAGACTAAGATGAACGCGAGCGCGCATACTCTGCGAGCAGCTGCACTATTTAGATCTGAGCTGGAGCGTCTTTGAAGCCTTGAAGTACTTGTTTTCAAGATGCAGGTATCGTGCCACGAACGAAATCTACTCGGAGCCACGGAGTAGCAATACGTTGCCATGTCAACGGTTACGGCGTATGTTTAGGCTTAGAAACAGCCAGAATCGGGGACGATCTTTAAAATGGGGCGAGCCTACCGCTCATTCTTTTTGGTTTGAGCGAGATAAAGCAAAGCGAAAGCCGGTTGCACTATTTATTGGCATTGAAATGGGCTAATACTGCAGCGACCATGACGAATTTGCTCCGAAGCGAGCGGAAAGGGCGCCGCCATGTTTGCCGACACAACCCGGCCCCAAGGGCCCAAGCGCCAACCCAAAGCCCCAAACCGAGTTTGGGTTCTGCGCATGCGCAGTGGTGAGCCCCTATTTCTTTGGGGCCCCCAAGCTTTGGGGGTCCCTATTCTAAAACTCTCTATTAACTGTAATGTGTGTGTTTTTCTTCTTCTTTCTTTTTTTACTGTTGAGTACTATAAACTTATCTAATATAACATGTTCCTTACCTAAAAATATTTGTAAACTAAACGGACATCGATTGATTTCTGTCTGCGTCGGTGCATTTTAAGGGAGCAGGTGAGCAAAAATATTGTGATGGTAAGCAAATAAAATATTCTGGTTTCTGTCTTCGGCAGGCCCTAGGCTTTAAGAAAACAGGGCAGCAAACAAAATTTATAGATATCGAAGGTGGCCGTTAAGGGGATTATAGGAGAAAAATTAAATCGTTCTGGATTTGTGCGTGCACTTCTGTGTGTGCGCAGGTGCCCTGTAGGAGGATAGGTGAGCATATAGTTTTTTGAAAAGGTAGGTTGTGAAGGCTTCTAGTGCTGCTGCACCAAGAGGAGAGGAACTTTTAAATTCTACACGAGAACTGAAAAAATGGAAATGTTTGCTTGTCAAATTACCTTCAAACACTGTACGACAATCGCCTGTTTAGTGTTGTTGTTATTTTCTTTTTTTGCATCAAATTGCTTTTTTTTTTACTTTCATAGCTTTTGGAAGCACAGGACGTCTAAGTATACCCAGACTTCTAGCTATATTGGCTACGTTTCTGTTTCTAAATTAGGCTCCTTCCGATTAAAGAACAAACAAAAAACCTCAACAGGTCCTCAAGGGATGTCTTTTATTGTTGAGTTCTTATTTCAGAAGTTCTGAATTCTAACCCAGAACGTATCACGATAACAATATCAGTGAAGAAGAGGCGATAGAAAGCAGAACATATATATGCTCACATCTGCGCCTCTTTCGTTGATCGCTCTTTCATTTTCTTCATTCAATGCAAGGTCAAACACGGGTAGGTATTGCAGTAGATGATAACGAACTAGGTATCAAATGTCAACCATTTCGTCGTTTACCCTGAGACGGGTTTTTTTGAAGAGCAGAAGTAACAGAAAAAACATACAGGTCTCAAACTCAGCTACACGTTTATTTCAACAACTTCCTCTTATATAGTTCGTTCTCGACGAAATGGTTGACTTCCACCAGATAGCCTGTACTTTGACTCTTTTCTCGGTATCAAATGTACTTGCATAGATCGACCGTCGGCAAGGACTGGACCAGAATGCGAGTGGCAGCCGACTGAACTTTTGCGAGCGCATATTCGCGTTATATACGGACTAAATCGTAATTTTAAATGAGAAATCAAACGCACGCTTGACGAAACGCGTGACGTTACGTGTTTCGAAGTGGTCACGCTCCATTTCACAGGTGAGAATGCTTACTGACTGCGTAGAGAGCTCACAAAAGCCCTGTTCCACATATACTCGACGGGCGAAGAAGGCGGCAATATGGCGGTTCCGCTAGCAGACGACAGAGTTGTCTCCACTCTGAGCCGGCGCCAGCCTGCAACATGGAGACATTCTATAAAGAGCTATGATGGAAAGCAGAGTCTGGTGGAAAGTAGAGAGAGAGCGCCATCTGTTGTGCAACTGAAAAGGTATTTTGGATCAGCTTTGCTCAGACGGCGCAGTGTGGCGCAGCTTGCCGCTCAATCCCGTGGCTTGCAAACAAGGGAAAGGTGACTTCGATTTTCGCTGTGCTGATATTTCTCTTTCGGTAAATGAATTCTCAGATTCCTAATGCTACACTCGTAAAATCTGCAAACTCTAAACGTATCCAGGCAAAAACAAACAGAACAGCGTACGGCAAGTTTCAGGTTTCATTGCGTACGAAAGTAGGCGTTGATACTCGGCTGCGCGCGGCGGGTCAAAGACGTCTTCACGAAATGTGCTTCGATTCTGGGTTCAATGCGACTGAACCTAACTGAACCCGGATTCTGTCCCTTTCCCTTCCCGTGTGCGTCTTGTTCTTTCGCCCACCTTCTTTTTCTCCCCGCTGCACCCGACGCCCGACTTCCCGAGATGGGTGCTCGCCGGGATGTGCGTTGCAGCGAAGCCGAACCCGGCCAGGTTAGAGCGCGGTGAAGTTCGTGGAGGAGGAGCAGGAGGTGCAATAAACTTTATTATGCCTGGAAGTCGCCCGGCGCCGAAGCCGACTTTAATCTTGGACAAAAGATTTGTTTTGTTTTTTTTATTTATGTTGAAGCTTTTGTACATCAATTTCTGTCTATTTTTGCGAATTATTTCGCGGGCTTATCAGAATTCTTTTGCTATATCCGCCCCGGATATAACACCGCTTCGAGTTCGTTCGTTAAAAGTGGGCTTAAATTACACTGAAAGTATACCAGCAGGAGCGTGACATGAAAATTTCTTCGCTATATCCGATACTTCGCTATTCCCGGGTTCGTTATAGGTGAGTTCGACTGTACTTTGTTTGGAAACTTGAAACTTATGAGTGGTGCGTTGAAAGCGTACTCACATAGGTGATATATTTATATATATATATATATATATATATATATATATATTCTGAGCAATATTCTGGCATTAATATGGTTGATTACCTTAAAATAATAATTAACACATATGCCTAAAACTACATGAAATAGTGCGCAATTAAAAAAAAGTTATTTTAATCCACAATAAAGCTTGCCGTTAGATTCAAGCTCTATTTCCGGCTATATACACAAAATACTATATTTCATTTCCAATAAATTTCATGATAGATCACGACAGAACCTTGGTAACTGAAGCAAAAGTATATAAAACATTTT
The DNA here is from genome assembly GCF_016920785.2 of Ixodes scapularis. Taxonomy (NCBI): domain Eukaryota; kingdom Metazoa; phylum Arthropoda; class Arachnida; order Ixodida; family Ixodidae; genus Ixodes; species Ixodes scapularis. The sequence continues at coordinate 79,625,475 of NW_024609839.1, read as the reverse complement.
AATTCGTACAAATAATATCGAAAATCTATTAAATAAAATAGTTTTATTTGAGATTTCTGGTGATATCAATGTAATTAAACTATCTCCAACGATCCTCACTTAAGAACTTGCAATACTTTGCCAAAAATCACCAACGGGAGATTGTCAGGTGTTTCATTATATAATTTTAAAATACAAGATTTTGTTTTTTAGTTCATCTGCCATAATGGAATATATTTCAAAGTGTCAGAGAAGAGTGCTAGCACATTGCATGACAAGGGACAAAATAGCGAGCGGTCACACGTCTGATCACGACAGGTGGGAGAAACTCGCGTTAGTTAAGGCCTCGGCCGCTTCACTAGTAAATAACCTGGAAAAAAAAGAAATCCGCCAAGATTGCCGTTTGTGTTCTCTTTCACTTCAAGAATGAACGCAACAATTACAATTTTTTTTTTTTTGCAAAAATTAAAGCATTGATCCTAAAATTCTGCTTGAATAGAGATGCCAACATCCAGATACGTTTTCCACTTTGTTAGCAATATGGTCTACTCAAACTACCTTAGCCGGCATCTCATGAAGTACAGATATCTGTATACGCACAGCTTTTATCTAGGCACTTTAATTTACCCAATATGCAGCGCTTTCCTGCGAAACAGTATTTTTAAAGAAAACCTCGAGAATGAAAAAAAAAAAATCGACGTTTACAAATCTCTTTAATGCGAAATTAGAGCGCAGCTCTTGAGAAGGAGAAGGGGAGTGCACGGAAGAGAGGGTATGCCCCTCCTCCTCTATCCCTTGATCCTCCAATTCAGTCACATGACTGAATTGAGGTCACGTCACTGAACAAATTCAGTTTCTCCGCTATATTTAGCTGGAAAATTGACGTCATGTGAGCTCAACACCACCTCAACGCCCGCTAAATCTACGGGGAATCGAATTGGTGCTGAGGCCACGTGACGTCAATTTTCCCAGTAAATCTAGCGGAGAAACTGAATCTGTCCGCTAAATCTAGCTAAGAAACTGAATTTCTCGGCCGAATTTAGCGGGAAATTTAATCGGCGTTGAGGTCACGAAGCGGGGAATTGAATTGGTGTTGTGGTCATGTGACGTCAATTTTCCCGCTAAATTCAGCGCGGTTACGCCAACGCCGCGAAACCCGGAAACGGGCGCCAAAGGATTGCGCTCTAAAACGAAGGGCGACACCAACAAGGTACTTCGTTTTTTCTCCAGTCTCGGGATTTTGTCTTAAAATATGTTTAACCATCCCCAGCTAGTTCGAGCCCTAACTTTTTGTTCATTGAAGCAGTGTTCTGTAACATCCTATCGCTTTTCGACTGTTATCGTACCGATCAGATAGGTCAATCACCAAGCGTCGCCACTTTTTCAGGAGACGTCCTTATCAACCTTTGTCTTTAAAAGAAAGTCCTGCTAAACGTTTATGCGAAGCACATTTTCCCTTTTACAGCGAAGCTGTTATGTGATAGGATCGGGGAAAAAATACGTCCGCGGATGTTGACAGGAAACTCCCCATTGGTCGTGGCAAGTGTGAATAAATAAAAATAAAAAGAAAGGGCAACCAGCGTGAGTCAGCCTTCCTTGGCATTATTAGATAGTGAGGTCCTGATTCCTGGTTATCATCTCTAGGCATCATCCTCGAGGTTGTCCTATAAGTTGTCCTCGAGGTCGTTCGAGTGGTCGTCTTTGAGAGTGTCCTAGATGTCCTCCTCGAGGTTGTCCTATACGTCGTCTTTGAGCTTGTTTTAGACGTCGTCCTCTAGGCATCGTCCGAGACGTCGTAAAGATAACAGCTTCGCTGCTCCTCCATCTTCACGTGAAGTGGAAGGGCTCTACAATTTTTTCTTTTTATATTAACAGAAATTAGCAAGCCGCTTTCTCACTTCATGATGTCTCGCACAGAAGCATGTAGGAATTAGTGCGCAGCAAATCAGAAGCCCATATCAGAGAACAAAAGCCACCCAGCTTGGCATTCTCCGACAGATGAGCTGGCTGGGCTACCTTGCTCTGTTTAGCAGTCGAGAAAGCTATATTCTGTGTACAGACTAGAAGGTCCACCTTCAGCACGAGCTCGCTGGCTTCCACGGTGCTTTGGTTGCACGTGCCTGCGCCTTCACACTTGTGTTAGCAGGGCAGAAAGCTCATGCCGAAAGCGGAGCTTCTAGTCTCGGCTTAAGGTCCCACTGAATGTGGCAGTTTAGGTACTTTTTGGCAGGTCATTACTCATCTCCTTTTAAATACTGTTTTGTGGGATTGATGTCATTCGAAAGGCAATGCAATCCTCTTTCATTTGATATTATGTACGTGTTGGTTTTTACTGTTCATGCGCTTTTGTAGCGTTGCGAATATGATGGCACGGACCCTCACTTGCTCCGCTAGTTCATGTTTTATTAATGATCCATTAAAGATAGCACGGTTCCAATATAGCAGTTTTGTTAAGATGATGTCGGAGCAGAATGTAACGATACACTTTTTTGGTATATGCATTACTTTGTTTTTTTCATCCCTCCAAATATTGCCCTAAAATTGACAATTTTCAGCACAAATATGTTTTTAATGACAAGCGCTAGGGCAATGAAAATAGCTACAGATGTAGTTCTTATAATTGGTAATACGCAAAAAAAAATTTAATGTTGTGTAAATTTTTTTTTTTTTTTGTTTAGATATTTTATATCAAACGTAGCACTTTTTTGTGCTTCGAGTCATGGTACTTCAAATGCCGCTGTGGAAATAATTAAACTATGATAAAACCTTTTATAACATTTAGAGCTGCAATGGTTCCCCAAAAGGTGGACGATGGCTTTTTTTTTTTTTCATTTTTCATTTTCAAAGTAATAATGCTCCAGAGCCCTTCAAACTTACCTGTTTTTGACGCATATCTTTTTTGGACATCAAACAGATTTATTGGCATCTGATAACATTTATTGTTTAGAATAGATATACATTGCGATGTATTAAATTTTCACAATGATCTTGCATTGGTTTCTTAATAGGTGTAGAGCTTGGCTAATTTTAAAAACAATTAAAAGCTGTTTGGGTGTTTTGTTGCGCTACCTGGCGGATGGCAGACAAACTGCTGATTTCTAGTGTTCAAAAAATTTCCGAGGGCGGCGTTGGCGTCTGTATCATCATCAATCTCCGTGTCTTTTTACCTTCACATTTAAAAAATATATTGGAAGATTTACTATTGATAAATGAATGGTTTAAGTACTGGGTCAGGTTAAGAACTCTAATGCAAATAATTACACACGCGTAGCGTGATATAATGTGTTCATTATTCGATATGATTGAAATCAATAAACAATAAAGACGAAGAGCAAAAATAATACACCCGACTTCACTTCGTGCCTAGAGTCACTAAATGAGCTTTTAAGTATCGGCTATTCCGTTCCCCAAAATTGTTTTGGGCGCAGCCCTTTTGGGTCTTGTTCAGAGCAAACGCAACTGCCGATCGTCATGATCCAAAAGTACGACTTCCTCAGCGTTAGATGCGGTGCTAGGAAGCTGATGCAATATTGCAGTGCTCTGTCGCGGGCTGTTTAAACATTTGTGGGGGGCGGAAAAGCGTTTCCTGTGATTTTAGATAAAGCATCAGGTAACTGGCAACCATGATTTTAAGCCACAATACGGCCAAGTGTCGTTACTCTGAACCGTAGCTAATTTACTAGCACAAGCGGGAACAATGAGGAAGAGGCAGGCGTCAAAAGGTAGTGGCTTGTATTACCCTCCAGGCAATACAAGCCTCTTGAACAAGAGCATGAATAGTGTCATTACATAAGCTACGCGTCAGAGTAGCGACACTTGGCCATATTGTGGCTTAAAATCATGGTTGCCAGTTATTTGAAGCTTTATCTGAAATCACAAGAAACGCTTTTCCGTCCTCCACTTTACACAGTGTGCGACAAATCAAAGCAACATTACATGAGCTTCCTAACACCGAATCTAATGCTGAGGATGTTGCACTTTTGAATCATGACGATCGGCAGTTGCGCCTGCTCTGCACAAGCACCAGAATGGCGGCGTTCACAACACTGTCGGGGAAGAGAGTGCCGATACTCTAAGCGCAGCTAATTTATTTGCTCTAGTTCCCGCAAAACTCCTTTTCCCTGACTGAAACTGAAAGTAAATATAAATATTACACCATTATTATAGCTTATTTAGTTATAACCAAATACACATAATGAGAGGAGGAAGCGGCCGGGTAGGAGAAACACGGGTTTTATGTGTGTCCGTTCTAACCGTCTCAAAAAAGAGAACGCGCGAGCTTGCGCTGCTTTAAAAAAAGGCATCCAAAGAAAAGAGGCGGCACGCTGTGCTCTTTGTTATAATGCGTCTAATTGCAAATTGTTGTGTGTATGTTTATACAGCCGGAAGTTAGTCTGCCTTAGTGGGCGTCTGGCGTCTCAGCTGTAGATGAGCAGTTTAGCCAGTGCGGTACAACCACAAACCTGGGGTCTTTAACGTGCACCACGCAGTAGTGATACACGACCGCACGCCGGTACGATGCTCTTCCAGATCGAAACGGGCAGGGGCGGGGTGGCTTCTGCAGCGCGAGCTTTCGCTCCAAGTGCTCCGAGCTGGTGTGCGCTAGACCATGCACTCGGCCACCGAACCCCCCCCCCCCCCCCCCCCCCCCTTTGCGCGTCTAATTTATATACAGGTATAAGTATTTGAAGATCGACGATGGACGTCGATCGTCTCGAGGTAATGTAACGTAATAACATTACATAAATAATAAACTTGTTGAAGGACTGAACGACTCAATTTTTCAATTTTTGGATTGTAATATGGCGGTAGGCTTTTGTACTTACTGTTGATGAAGAGCGATATAAGGTGACGAGGTAATGATTCAATGATGAGGCTCTATAAGGACGACGACATTAGTGGGTGTCGAACCACAACGTACAGTGCCAGACTTGTTTCAAGTATCGTGTGCCCAAAGACTTTCTTCACCCGCAACAGAATATGGTAGAATGAATGAGGACGCTGCTTTACAACTGTACGTGAAACAGGAAAACTGTACTGTGCAGAAGTGCGGCCTATTCGTTAATAGGAGGGGCGGATTTGCAGCAACATTCCCTAATTGACTACTTGGAACAAATGGCCTCGTTGACGTAAAGTTTCCCCGTTCCAAAAAATTCTTGAAGCATACTTAAACCGCAAAGGAGTATGAGGCGAAAAATAAGAAAAAGGAGCCTGGTGTGAAAGGTCCAAATCACCACCATAGCTTCTACTATCAAATACAAGGGCAGTTACACAATACACAAAGAGAGTTTTGTGATTTAGTTATATTTACACTCAAGGGCAATGATATCCAACGTATTCAGAGAGATGACACCTTCTGGTCAACCAACATAAAGCCTTTTCTACTCAAGTTTTACATGGAAGGCCCGACTTCCGCTGAAATTCCTTACGTAGACGAGTTGTCCTACCAAGTAAACTGCAATTACTCCCGATCTGGGAATCTCTCGATCTTCGCTCGTAAGCCATAGTATCATGAGATCGAGGGGTGTGGCTCTTCGTTCGCCGAATATTGGTTCGGCGGGTGTTTTTACCGTGTGAGATGAGACCGTCGGCGTGCTGCTGGAACAACAAACTGGCGATTCTTCACTGAACGGCTTCTTCCGTAAGCTTCAAAAGGGCTTTTTTTTTGTTTCGCACATCATCTGTTCTGCATGCCCGTTAGTTGCAGGATGGTATGGTGCACTAATGTGATGCCTGATGCCGGTTTTTTTTTCTTCAAAAACTTGTTCATTTTGTTTGAAGCAAGATTTGGCGCGTTATCAGAAAAAAGTATTTTCGGTAGGGCAAAAGTAGGTAAAAGAGACCGTAGAACGTCAATGACGTGTTTGGACGTCGTGGCAGGCATCGTGTAAACTTCCAGCCACTTAGTGTACGCATCGCCCATTACTCCGCAGATGCGGATACGTTTCGCCACCCACCGATTGAATAGTGGATCGTTTTCAGTTACTGTTCATGATCGCGTTGGACTCAAAGAAGACTTCGAGTCTTTCCAGAAAGTTAGCCCAGGTGCCAGGACTTTTGTCCAAAGCGGTAAGTGTTCGAAACGTCGACAACGTCGGTAGCCACGTGTTGTGCTTGACACTGGACACTTACCATTCGCTGAGGAGAAACTTGCTTGTTCGTCTGCCACGAGTCGTCCGATATCAGGTCATCACCGCAACACCATCTCCCGACAAAAACGCATGTCCATAGTGAGCAATCACGTGAACTTATAAATTCCCGAACATCCATAACTTGCCGTCGCTAAACGCCGTTCATTCATGGCGTCATCATTGCAAATAAACGTCTTCCTATTTCTTCTGGTGGTTTTCATCATATTCCTCCTAAGCTGTACTTACAACATTATTTGTGTCGGTACTTCCGAAAATATTGCAACGGCGTTTGTTTTCTGGGAACCCCCCCTATAATGTAACAACCTTTACAACATCTTCCGGACCCCGTGAAACGCAATATTTCGTGACGTTATTTTAGTCGTCATTAAAATGGTGAGGTAAGTACCGTAAATCGCGAAGCAGTTTACTCTACGTCCGCTTCCACTGGTGTCTTGGAAGATTGAGTCTACTGAGCGTGCATTCCTGCAGGAGAAATTTTCATTGGTAGAATATTAACACGTCAATCAACATTTGATTCCTTTTTGGTAAGATTTATTGCGAAAGCCCGTTACAAACGCCGAACAGCATCACCCTATATCAGAGAACGATTTATACCCAGCCTGACATTCTCGCATACATTCCTTTGCTGGGCCACGCTACTTGAGCTAGCTGAGCACAGCTGGCAGCGGCGCGAGCAAGGCCACGAGGGGAACGTGATGGTGCTCGAGCCATCCCACTGTGAACCAATGTTTCGGCCACCCCACGGGTGCGTGTCGCCATCTATTGGTTGAACTAACGCCTTGTTCAAGATGGCTGCCGTGGGACCGCAGCCTTAAGGGTGAGCTGTGTATTGGGGAGGAGGTCGAACAGTCACGCCTCTAGCGGTACGCTTCAGCTGTGGGAACAACAAACCGAATTTGCTTCTTTGTTTTTGATCAGCGATATCGAAGATGACGATTCAAAGGCCGCTGCTCATGCGACCAGAGCACTGGTCAGAGCGAAGCGCTCGTATACCCAGACTATGTTAGGCGACGTTCAATTTCTTTGTTATGCTGTGTTAGAAACAATGGACTATGAGAACGACAGGCTCGATAAAGCGCCTCCTATAGTTCGATCTCCTGCCCATTAGGCAGCGCTGGCACACCGCGTAACGCGGGCGAGACCATGCAGCGAACGTGCAACGTGCATAGGGCCTATCCGGAACATCGGTGCCACAAGACATACCAGTTTCTCGAGCACACGCAGCGGTATCGCCAACTGCTCTGTAAAAGCATTTGCCCTCTTTTATAGAGAAATTTTCTGGCACCTATGATAGCGGAAAATTCATCCATAATCCTAATAACGGAATGCTCCTTTGAAACACCTACCGAATGCGCAAATAAAAAGAAGTTCTGCAAAACAGATTGCGGAAAGCGCTATTCTATCTGCTGCGCCGCCATCGCGCGACGCAGCAGAGGCTGGTTGCACTATCTCTCCACGGGGCGCGGTGCATGCCGCCGGGGCTGAGATGCGCTCCGATAGCAAACCGAAACTTAAAACCCGTCGATTTTGTGCGGTTTTTCAGAAAGCCGTAAAATGCTTCGCGTGCCTTCTATCGTTCTGGAATTTGTTGATTTAGTGTTTTTCGATGATGCTGAGCAATTTTCTAATTTAAACCATGCCCTTAAAGGGATACTACACCGAAATTTCGGCGCTCATTTTTTGGTCTATATGTGTTCAAAAGAGCAGTATCACATGGAACATACCAATCTCTTGTTAAAAAAGTCTCGAAAAGGAATTTTAAAACGAATTAAACGATTAGCAAAGAGCACCTGGTGGCTGTCGCTAATGCCTCGTTTGTAATGCTCGTCTAGGAACCTTGACAGCTAGTGACGGAGGTTGTCTCGTCTCCGGCCACAACGAGAGAAGGGGGGAAGGAGGAACTCCCCTCTTCCCGAGAATCCCTTTTGTGTGTCGCAGAAGTCGCGTTTGTCCCCCTAGAAGATTATAGAAGATTAACCCGTCACCCAAAATTCGTACAAAAGCAGTCGCTTCGGTGGCTGGAACGACTAGGCCATCCTCACGACGTCAGCCTCGCCGTAGCTTTGCTCGTCTTGAGACGACCTACGTCACGATTGCGTTGGATGTCACGTGCTCTAAGCTGGGCCTTCTCCGAGCGCTTGCCAGAGTGGGCCGTTTATAAGGAAAAATACAAACGTGCGATTGTCATTTACGGATATTATGGATCATATTCAACCTATTTTTGAACACGACGGGAATATTTCAAATTTCGTTGAAGTATCCCTTTAAGACTTGGATACAACACAAGCATCCCGTTTCCAGTGTGGCGTCTGATGAACCTCCTCCTCCTGCTCGTACGCGTGGCCTAACACCGGAAGTTCGCTTCTCTTCTCCCCCGCTTAAGAGCAGACTGCGCGTACACCCAGGTGAACCTGCACCGCATCAAAAAGACAACCAGCCCTTTCTGCGTGCACTGCGATCAACCAGAAACGCTGACGCATATATTTTTTTTAATGTGGACACTACAATACAGAAAGAACCGTCCTTCTAGCTTCACTGAAGAGCCTCGGTGTTTCACCCACCCTCGTGGATATGCTATTCCCCAAGGGTCAACCATCCACGTGCACACGTCTCCGAAAGACTGTGTTCAGCTTCTTGGATGCCTGTGGGCTTCTGGCAAGGCTGTGATGAGTGAGAAAATACGACCGCCCACTTCTCTTTTCGTGCTTGTGTGCCAGTGATAGTTTTTCTCGTGAAGTTTTCCGCGAGAATTTGTGAATATTTTGTGATGCTCGCGTTCTAGATGTGCCCATTTTCTCACTTTTGACTGATTTCTTGCCAACTTTTTATTCTACTTTGATTTGTTAACTTGTATTTCATCATCCTATATTTCTCATCACCATCTGTTCCCCCTTCTTTCCCCTGCATTCATTCTCATCAATACTGCAATAACCCAAGCCCGTGAAACTTTTCCACAGCCAGTGAGAAAAACCTCACGTCAGGCAAACACCACCACTACCACCACCACCACAAATTCACAGCCCAGCGTGCGATCTACACAGCCCGCGTGTGTTCGTCGCCTTACAAGTCGAAGAAAACGTATACCAGACCAGTCTTGGGTAAAGCACATAAAAAAAGTACTCTAAGTAAAGTACAAAGTATATTAAAGGTTACGTGTACTTTAACTGGAGTAGGATTTACACCCGGCGCAAAGGTACTTGAAGTAAAGTATACTCTAGATACCATTTACTTTAAAAGTAAAGTACAAGCACTTTTTTAACCAAATATTTTATGATGCCCTTTCATTTCCCTATACAGTGCTTTTAATTTCTTCTTTTTGTTTTTTTACTGGTGTGCATTTTTTTAAGGGTAACGGGTGGTGCACCAGTTATTTTCAGAAATTGTGGTGAATATTGGTCAAGCGGCCAAAGAGTAGTTGCTTGGCCCTCGCTGATGAGCTACTTAACACGATCAAATTATAAGGCACTTATGTGTATCTTTCTTATAACACAGCACTATACCCGTTGTCACTTTAAGAAAAAAATATGGAAGACGTTTACAAATCTCTAACGCGAAGTTAGAGCACAACTCTTGAGGAGGAAGGGGGGGGGGGGGGGGGGGGGGGTACGCCTTTCTCTTCCTCGGGAAAGAAGCATATCCAACTTTGGCGTTCCGCATAGCCCCACGGATGTCTACGAGGAGGCCCTGACATTGCATAATTAGATCACAATTATCGTGTTGTATCGAATAGTTACATGCTGAAACAAAAGTAGGCTTTATCCATCTCTGCTAACCAAGATAGCCTTGCAACGACTGACTTTGTCGTCGTCTTTTATCAGTTCACCGCGGCGGTAATCATAGTACAGCTCAGCCTAAATTTCAAATCCACCCCACTTTTTTTTTCTTTTTTTTCTTTTTGCAATGCCAGTTTTCTTTGTCCTCTCTTTTACAAATTCCTGATTCTTCATAAAATAAAATTTACGACACGTTTTTGGTTTCTGTGTTGTTATGTTTCACTGTTGAAACACTGCTATCGACGCCACGCACTCGATCGAGTGAAGTGAGTTGGTCAAACTCACTCAAAGCCAAGTGTGTTCCTCAGGAAGAAGCCGTGTGGCACACTACAGAAATTACACTAAAGGCGAAGTGCAGCCGGTTGAAGTGCACTAAATTATCTTGTCTGACAGGGTTATAACCGCCGAATTCAGAAACCTCACTCAAACTACACTCAAACTGAAGGGCCCCTCCACTTCCTCGAGGAAGGCGCGAGGGCCGGTGCCGGCCAATCGCGACGGCAGATCTGTCCTCGTGATTGGCCAGAGCCGGCCCTTGAGCCTTCCTCGAGGAAGTGGAGGGGCCCTTCAGTTTGAGTGTAGTTTGAGTGAGGTTTCTGAATTCGGCGGTAAGCCTCCCATTTGTTGTGAGACGCTGGACAGCGGCGCTACTGACGGCACTGCGTGGATTCGCTATGGACGACGTCCGGGGTCGAAACGCGCCGTCGATTCGCGGGCGGCCGACCGTGCACCACGGCGGCTGCCTCGGGAAGACCCACCTGCGGGAGGAGCACGAGCGGAAGCCGTTATCGGTGAGAGCGGCCCACTCCTGCTACCGTGCTCGGAGGGCCGTCGAGACGCTGTCGTCGAGAGGACAATCTCGAGTGGTCGAGATAGGCTGCGGTTCGCGCCTTTAGGGCGTCTTCCGCTGAGCGCTGCAGATGCTTCTGAAGGGCCGCCGGCCGCAGACGCAGCCGGCGGACAGTATATGCACGAATGAACGCTTTTGGGGTTTTGGGGCTCGTGCTTCCTTCAAATTAGGGACAGGGAAAAGGGGGGGGGGGGGGGGGGGGGGGCACGAGTATGCTTTTGTATCTCGATATGTCCGACAGGGTATTACGGACGACGCGGCTGGTCCCCAACCCGCACGAATAAACCAGCTTGGTGTGTCCTAGCAGACATTCTCGACTTTGTCCAGTTTGTCTAAACTATAGCTCGTTCGCGTCCTTGTCGTTTGTTAAACACCACCCGTACCAGTGACGTATGCAAAAGGGGATTTCGGGGCTGAAAGCACTCCCCCTCCTCCCAAATTCCTAAATGAGCCAAAACTTGTAGAGAATAGAAAAAAATGTCTGAGATTTATCTGGAAATCATAATAGAAGCGAAATCCAACAAAAGGAACATATTAAATGGATTGTCCGGTAAACTTTCATCTTTCCGAAAGCGATTAATTTACATTGTCATTGCTTATAGGAATATCATCCGCACAATATCCGAATTTTTAATCTTCCGCCGCTCAAGTAATTTAAATTTAAACAGAGCACATCTGCTCAGATTGCACCTGCAAAACACACGGCGTTTTCGTTGGCAACAGCGGAAGCTCTGACATACCATCAGGCAAAGCGAGCCACCTCAGCGTTTGCCTGCTGTCTCAGTAATATAACTTCGCTCTAAGAAAGGCAAGATTTGCGGTACTGAAGGAAGCTCAATTCTTTGAGGATGATCTTTGTGGGCACCGTCAACCATGTTGATTTAAACCGGGGATAAGTCAACGCCCGTGACTATGACGTTACCATGCCAAATGTGAAGTCGTGACAAGACCAGCCATACGTACTTGCAAAATTCGCCGTGAAGTCTCGTATTGATATTCATAAAAGATTTAACCTATAGACCTTTGCATCGCTTATCACCCGGGCGAAAAATGCTGAGTGATTGAGCTGCGGACTCATACACAGCGTCTGATACACTGCACAGCAGAGCAACGGCGCATGCTCAGAAGGCGTTCCACAGTCCAGCAGACGAAAATGGCAGCGCACAGAAAGGGATTTTTTTTCAAATGTCTATATCGGGAATCCTTTTAATGAAATAAATATCACATATGAAGATTTAGGATATTTCTACTTGACCACTGCAAAAACTTGGTAACTTCCAGATATCACCTGAGAATCCCTTTAAAGTATACGCTCAAAGTACGATTTCCAGTGTGTTTAAAAGTCAAAACCTGAAATATGTAATGTAAGCACGCATCCGGTTAAAACAGGCTGGTTTCTCATTGAATATAGGTGGAAATATTAACACTGAACGAGCATCTGACTAGATATGTCTAATAACCATGTTTGCAGAATCAGAAACCATACAGGTAGTGACATGTCCACGCGTGCGGGAGAAAACTTTGTCTGGATATTATTTCACTCAAAAAGTCACAAACATACAATGCATGCGCTTTCTGCGTAACTACTAAAACCTGTTAAAAAGCGCGCACGTTTTATATATTTATTATAATTATGTTGCACAACCTCGAGGTGATGTTTGAGAAAATGCAAAGTTTTGAAAAGTGTAATTCACTCTTGGGCAGTAACCGGTTACTAGTAACGCGTTACCGATAACTATAGTTACTTTTTTTCGGTAAATGCTGAAGGCCCGTTCAGTCTCTTGCAACCAAGTACCAACGAGAGAGACCAGACCGGTTTTTAAGTCTCTTGCGACGTCTGGAGGACCGGATGCGCTGCTGCGGAGCTGGTTCTAAGACGTCGCAAGAGGCTTAAAAACCGGTCTCGTCTTTCTCGGTCGTACTCAGTTGCAAGAATGTGAACGGGCCTTGACTCACACACTTGCGACTGCTTACGGCCATGTTCCTTAATACTTCCTAAAAGCTCTTACGACGAGAAACAGACTTGTGGCGCCATCTAACGGGTGGCTGTGGAACACTTGGCAATTTAGAATATTTCCTTCATTTCCCCCAACATCGTTCTTGCTTAACGTAAAAAAAAGCTTCTGACAATGATACGAACGATTATTCCTCATCGCTAGCACGCACGTTTGATCTCGCAAGTCCCGCGAAGGCTTCGCTTTGGTGACATGCAGTTCCAGGGCCAACTCATAGATGGCGCCAGCGTGCGTTCTCTAGCGAGCCTATAGATTGTAGACAGCGTCCATCTCAGGCCATTGGGAGCCTTTGCGATTTAATGGCGCACGGATCCTGCAGAGGTTGGTGGCAAGTGCGCATGCGCTGCCTTTTCCGCGTGGCGAGGATGAAAGCAAGCGGAAAGCCGGAGGCGTTCGCAGACGATCAACGCTTTCGTCACCTCCTTCGCAGCTCGTATTGCGAACGCGGCCCATGAACCACGTGACCTCGATCAAGCGGTTGGACACTCTGTGTAGTACACGCCCTCTGAGATTATCCCGTCGCAAGCGATTTTAACGCCTGCGAAGGGACGAGGATATCACGGTCCAGACCGTGATATCGTCGGCGTAGATAGTAAAGCCGTTGAGATCTGGGCCTTGACGGGGAATGTCGGCCAGAACCAGGTTGAAAAATGTGGGAGGCAGAACAGCCCCATGCAGTACTCCGATTTTATTCGGTGTCGCCGGAGTGTCTCCCATCTTGAACGTCAATTGCCTCCCCTTCAAGAAGGATTAGATGAAGTTCAGAGACGCCCCTCGGACTCCGTGCCGCTTTTCGCCCTCTACGCAGCGGTGCGACACGGAGTCAGAGGCCTTTTTCACGCTGATATGATCGGCCACCTGTGGGTTAAGTTCCCCAACAATACGAACGACCGCATTGAGTGACCAGAGCCTCGGGCACGTCATCCTGGCGCTCCCGAATGGTCCGACCGACGCGGCCGGGAGGGAGGGCCTTCTGAGCGGCGCCGAGCGTGCCATCCGACACAGCGGATGCTAACCCCTCCGATCTACAGTTGAGAGTTGTGGACTGGCTTCCGCGGCCTTCGGTTCGGGTTCTGACAGACGATGGACACGTGGAGGCTGGAGATCTTTAGGTCCCGGAGTGTAAGCAAGCAAACGGCTCTTTTCCTATGTCTATGGAACCAGGGAGATGCCTTGGCCGGAGTGTGACCAAGAGATTGTGTCCTCCTCTCCCGTCTTCGACGTCGAAAAGAAAAAAAACAAGGGGACTAAAAAACAGAAGAATAGTTTGCCCGCACTTCTTTTTAGATATACCCATTTAGATATCCTAACATTGTTGTTAAGGTCTGCACAAAAAAAAATATATTCAGAGTCTTGGCGTTGTAAAGCAAGGCTTTGTGTAACTGCGAAGTCACTGCGCGACTGCGGTGTACTTTACCCAACTAAACACCTTTTGTTTCGGGGGGGGGGGGGGGGGGGGGGGGGGGGAGTTGTGAATAAAAATGTGACGATTTACAATGCAGCCATTACGTAAATTTTTAAGAAAATTATTTTACAATCACTCTAGCGAATGTGCAATTATTCTGTTACAACATTACTGATAAATGTAAGGTGTTACAAGTAATTTTATTGCTTGTAACGGATTACGTACGAGTCTGCCTTCATGAATAAGGGCGACTGGGGAAAACAGAAATAAGTTACTGCGTTATTTAATGTGTTAAACTTGGCATAAATGATCAACTCTGACAGATGAAAACCGAGCAGGTATGAAGTATGTTGTTTTAGAGGTGATTCACAGAAATAAATATCATAAAAAACATAAACAAGCAACTTTTCGTCGTTTTTTTTTTTTTTTAAGAAATTAAGCCCGATGTTTTTTTTTTTCAGAATTGTGACGCTTGGGGGGTAAAACGTGCAGGTTTGTTTTGAAAAGCTTCAAGTTGTAACGTTAAATAGTTTGGGTGCGGATTCGATACTATGGAAGCATATACTCGTGTATAAGGAATAATTGTTTTACAAGCAAGAAACTTCGTTGTCTGAGGACCCGAACTAATATTTCATTTAAAAACCTGGTATCCTATACACATTACTGATTGTGCGCTGTATCTGCATTTATCGGGACAACGTTTTGAAGCAACGAACTCCTAATATTTAGAGAAAGTTACACTTGCAATGTCTTGGCTGTATTCTAGCTGTATTTTTCTTTTGTCTTAGTTGTAACACGACTTATATTTACTAACGTTTATTTATGGTAACATATACCAGAGGAATATTAATCTTTCTACCTCCCCTTTTTGCTTTGATTTGTTTCGTAGAATTCTCGTGTAATGTTTTGTGGGATTTTGTGACTATCATTAGCTGCAGAACCTTAGGAGGCAAAGCCATCGCCAAGCACCACGCCTTTTTAATTTTCGTGATGTTTAACCAACTAGGCCAACAAACCATTTTGTTATCTCTGTCCCCTACCCAATGAACCCGCCAAAACAAATATGGAACACCAAACACTATTGAAAAATCTCATTTGTATGAGAAATTTCTGTGTCCAATTAACACATATGAATCATACGAGATATACAAGAAAATATAAGAACCATATGAGAACGACATAAGGACTATATAACAACCATATAAAAAAAAACTTGTGAGAAGTTCCTTATAAGTTTCTTATATGCCTCTTACATATCTTATATGGTTCTTATATGTTCTTATATACCTTGTATGATTCATATGTGTTGATTGGACACAAGAAATTTCTCCTACAATTTTTTTTTTTTTTTCATTAGGGAAGGTGGCGTTACTCTGATACTCCGGATGAGTGGCCAGGGTGAGTTGAAGCAGCACGATGCCTCGAGCACGGATCCTCGGCAGCTTGAGAGGCTCCATGGAGTCTCGTATACCGGGCGCTTAAGAGCAGATTAGTGGGATCTGCCAGGACCAGCCGTGCGGTCTCGCCTCGGGCGTTCGGAATAGCCCGGGGCTAACGAGCCTGCCGCTTGCAGCGTCGTCCATAAGCGACACGTGCGGCCGACGGCCGCTGCTCGTGGCAAGAGGCCCTGCCTCGATTCGGGACGCCCTCGCACCGTCGCTGATCGTCGCCAAGGCAGCCACCAAGGCGCCCAGAGAATCAATCGGCGGGGCGCCGTTCGCCATCTCCAAGACGCCGTAAAGAGAGTGCTTCGTTAATAAATAGATCTTAAATTTCCGTTCCTATTCTTTTTAAATTGGGGGATGTTTATCGGTGTTTATTTATTTTTCAGAAATTTCTGCATTCCGGTAGTTTGTATTGTACGGACGTTAAAAAGGGTGATTATCGGTGAAAAAAACCTCTCATTAGCAACGAATAGTTAAAATGTAGTTTAAGGTTTTATACGCCATTATTACGCTCCCCTCTTATCATAAGTACCTGCGAAACACGGAGCATGAGTTCGAACATGGGCCAAGGTATGACTACATTTCAACGTCATCATCCGAAGGTAGTCGTTTTATTTGTATCTTGCTATCCTTCTGCTCCGTATGATGTAAGAATTATATTGTTGTATTTGTATCTTAATATCCTTCTGCTCTGTACGATGTAAAAATTGAATTGTTCTCAAGCGAAAAGTTCCCAAACGAGGAAAGCAAGTCGCTCTTAACTTCTTTTGCATTTCTTCACCGATAACAATCCCCAGTGTAGTTTCGAAAGCTGCCGTCCAGTTCTGAGCTGAGTAGAACAAAGACGTTCTAGCATTCAGTGATGACCGACTCACTGACCTTACTTTCATGCCCTAGCTTGTCCTCCAGTGTCAGTTACTTCACTTGCTGGGGACTGGCGGAGTGCTTGATTCTAAGTAAGAATACACGCGCCTGACGAAAGATTGAGAAGAAATTGTATGACAAAAACTGGCCTCACTTGGAGCAAACATTTCCAGAAATCGATGTGATTAAGCCGACTTTGTATTTTTAACACGAGGCAAATGTTAAAGAGCGTTTTTTTTTTTCTTTTTTCCGGTTTACGGAGTTATTAGCGCGTCCAGTTGTTCGAACTTCTGTCGATCTGCGGTTGTGCAAGGAGGCTCGATGCTTGATTGGTCTCCACGCGCCGCGACACCCACGTGTCTTGGCCGCTTCAGCGCCGTGCGAGCTAGAGCTCACTCTTGCCGGTTAATATCAACAAACCCCTTTGCCTCATGCAGCTGAAGTAAGAATCTGCGAGTGTGAGTTTTTTTTAAATCTATTACCAACTTCACATCGAGGTTGAATAATCATAATCGAAAAATCGAAATCGCATTATTGCGCCGCACATATAGCATATTCAATAAATGCAAAAGAAAGCAAATTTGGCGTTTAACAAGATTATGCATGGAAATGAACGGGACCAATTTATCGATTAATACATCGATTAAATGGTGGCGATTAATCGGGTTAAACAATTTTATTCCAAAGTCCAGCCCTAGTATGTTTCTCCGCTGTTGGTTTTAGAAGGCCATTTCTAACCCTATAAACAAGCGTTTTTTTTTTTTTTTTTTTTTTTAAGATTGATTACAAATGTTTTAATAGAAGAAATATGCGGGAAGAATATTTTTCTAAAACAAGTGTTCTACAGTTTACGAATCTTTCACCATTGCTCTTTAATATTTACGTGAATGACATGTATACCTCAACCTCAAACTGTATGTACCATCTATAAATATGCTGATGACACTTTTCTGTCAACAAGTCACCTTCCTTTTCTTGTAGTGATGAAAAAGCTACAAAGATGCTTCCTCGAATCAATGAGCTGGGTGGTTTACGGAAAATCTAATCAATATGACCGTCTCCAAACAAAGCTAGTTTTTTTTTTGTTTTTTTATATTCACTTAAGTCTATTGTTTTAGACACTCCTCTTCTGCTCCACACGTCATAATGCATCGCGTGTCACTGCGATCCAATTACTAAATCACCGTAAAATACTGGGTCAATATTTTTGCTCAGACCTTTCATGGAACTCACATTTCACACAACAATGTTCCAGGTTAAGAATTGTTTACTGCTTATTATACAACATCCACCTTTTTTGCCATTTGCTATCCAAAAATGCATGGCTAACTCGTTAGCTAATAGCATACTTCGCTATGGCATAAAAGCTTTTGGTAACCTCTTCGGGTCATGGCGCAAGAAAATCAAGAGTATCTTAAAAATGATCCGGCGTAATGTTCATTACAAACCCACGACATCTTGACGCGATCTTCTTTGAGCCCTCAACCAAGCCTAATTTTAATTTTGAGTCTTTTTTTTTTTTAACGGTCCCGCAGTCACCTACATGATTCACGCACTTAAAATATTCCGTTGAACATAACGCCTACTAGGAGTTAATCGGTTTCTTGTTCCCACGTGTTATACCAACACCACCTAGACAGAAGGCCTCCACACGCGTCATCATAGTCAGATCGATCGAGGCGAGAGATTGGGCACGAGTGCTGCGTCAGTGTTCGGCTGCGGCTCGTGGCCAATCAGCGCGTCGAAGGTCGGGCTCGGGTCCAATAGCCGACCGAGCGCGATCCGACTGTGATGACGTTTCATAGAAGAAGAGGAAACCATGCGGAGGCCTTCTGTCTAGGTGGTCTTAGTTATACGCGTTGCGGCAAACACAAGCGATGTTACTATGTTCCTCGGATGTTTAACTCACTACCACCCAAATTTGAAGGCCTCACTTCGAAGAATGAGAGCTCTGCGTCATCATACGTCCTTATAGACATCCTTAAATGGTATGATATTTCCCTTGGTTGGTTACGTTCTGTTCCTTTTTTGGTCGAGTTTAAAATACTAAGCAACCCTCCTCTGTATTTTTTCAACATATTTTTTTTCCAAATTTTATTTATGCTACAAGTTATGGTCTTTGTTTACTTTTAAATTGTATACTTCGTGAAGTTACTTTGACTGAAAAAAACAACTCTGGCAGTCATGAAGGTACATAAATAGACTAGAGCTAATTGATCATAAAGATTGGTGCTACAGAGTACGTACTTTTTGTATTTAGGAATTCTCCCTTCTTGGTGTCGCGAGAGTAACGTCTCCAACCTTACGAACTTTCTTCATGGCCGACGTATTGTTGTTGTTTCATTCGTACTTTTACTGTTACTGCGGCGCCTTAAGCTTTTTATTGTTTTCTTCCAATTCATAAGACAAATAAAGTGGGAACTTTCAAGAAGGGCCGGAAAAGATAGAGTGCAAAACCGCAAAACAACGGTTGAGAAACGCGCTGAGCAGGTTTCAACGGTCCAAAAGAGCGCAGAAAATTTCTAGCTGATAGAGCGCGCGAGGGTCGCACCAGCTGCATCATCATCAGCAGTACGAAACGGCGGCGGCCCATATTTCGGTTCGGCTTAGGCCTCACACGCAGCCGGTACGCTACGAGCTGATGGTACCAATCACACAGCGTCAAAATCGGCCCATCACGCTGTTTCGTCATGTCCCTGTACGTGCTTTATCATCACTGACCCAATCATAAAAATAAAAACTTTCAGCCTTTCCACTCTGGTGAAGAAGGAAGACCAGCGGAGCTGTACAAGGGAAAGTAATGGCCGGCCGCAAGTCGGCAAGCCAGAGTAGAAAGGCTGCCGCCATCTATGAGCGACGGCGGCAACCAGATAAGTGGCTTGTCGCCGTCGCTCATAGATGGCGGTAGGTGTCCAGAGTTCGGTGTCTTCATTTCTTTGCGGAAGACGCGATCCTGGAGAAACTAGAAAAGCCCAGTGACTTGCGCTTTTGGGGCTCCTTGATGGATCCCATTAGCTCGTAGCGTTGACTGCGTATGGACTTTAAACTGAAGCGAAGCGTATACCAGCCTTTTTTTGGGAAATGTGTATATAACGGTCCCGCTGGCGCAGCCGTGGGCGGCAGGCGCAGCCAGCGACGACATCGACCGACAGCGTGTCCGGATCCCTTGGCGCGTTGGTCGGCGTCGCGTGACGCAGCCGATGAAAACGTCCTCCGCATCCCGGCAGCGATGATGGGCCGTGTCCGCCCCCCTCCCCGCCGGTGTCCGGTCTCGCCGCATCCACGTCCTCCCCGGCTGCACCACCCGCCGTCGCGCCCACAATTAGCGTCGCCGACCGAGCCCGCCGAGGTGCGCTCGCGACGGCCGACCCCAGAGACCCCCGCCAACACTTCCCTGAGAACAGAGCCCTTTCGCTCGATTCTCGGCATCAGGCAAATAGGTTACGTTATAGGTATAGGCTGGTTAGGTTAGGTTTAGGTTAGGTTAGGTTAGGTTAGGTTAGGTTAGGATTAGGTTTGATTTAGGTTAGCTTAGGTTCGATTTAGGTTAGGTCAGGTAAGGTTAGGTTTAGGTTAGGTTAGGTTAGGTTAGGTTAGGTTAGGTTAGGATTAGGTTTGATTTAGGTTAGCTTAGGTTCGATTTAGGTTAGGTCAGGTAAGGTTAGGTTTAGGTTAGGTTAGGTTTAGATTTGTGTCCAATCAGACAGGGGCTCGATCCAGCCGAACGCTGCAGCTTGTGTTCGTTGGGCTTTAGCTGATCCCAGAAATTCGTCACGATGGCCTTGTTGTCTAGGAGCGGTCGCATCTGCCCCCGCAGATCGACCGGTACGGTTTTTTTTTTTGTCGAACATGCACTATTTTCATTTAATCTATTTAGCTCGAATGATATTCTTGCGCATGTTTTACTTGCTTCGTGATTCCTTCTTCTGAGGTCTTATCACTTATTTCCGCAATCTTATCGATGCGGAGATATGCTACGGTGCAGACTTGCTACAACCTGCGTTTCTTAAAGACCGACAACCGATTCGCGCTTTCCACTTTTCCGCCTCTTCCTCCTCTCCCCCTCCTACCCTGTCCACCGTTGCCTGTTTCCTCCTCGCCATGGAGGATCTTCTGCAAGGCAGAAGATCCTAAATGGCCAGGAGGGTCTTCTGCCTTGCAGAATCTCGAGTCTTGTCGTCGGCCTTTAAGCTCTCAGTATCTATATACTGTAACTAAAATACTAAGGTGAAGCGAGAAGGTGCTCTATTGAGTCAATAACACGTTGTACTCCCTGTTGAGCATTCAGCTCCACACGAAACGGTCTAATAAGCGTATGGTATTAGGAGAATAGTGAAACCGGTACAATATAGCTTATTGCATGCGATTACCATCGCCCGCTTGTATTGGGTCCCGTTGGCGCTTTGTACTGTATCGCACATTGAAAATTGGTGATCCAATAAACGTGTATACTGTTGTATGGAGTTCCAAAAAAACCACTCTTGAGTTTTTTGTTGTTGTTTTTTTTCGACCGGAAATATAAACATAATATATCCTGCGGTTGTCGAGCTGAGTTCATAAAAACGAGTTCACATTTTGCTTTAAAGAACTGCGCTTTTTTTTTACATACCTTACTACGGCATTGAGCGTTGTGTAGCAGGATCTTTTTTCACAGCTTGAATTAAAAAAAAAATAATAAAAATAAATATGGAGTGACACGCAACAAGTGGTGTAAACTTTCATCTAAGCAAACGTAACGTATAATCCTGGCAAAATACGAGGGCGAGTCAAACGAAAACAGTATAGTTGCTATAACGTCATTTGGGTATGATGCCATTATCCATTAAATTGGCAGTTTCTCGCCAATAATTAGAAAAAAAGAAAACGTTGTTTTGACAGGTGGCGGGCCGAGCGCAGACAACCAGCACGTCTACAGTGTGCTAGAATACGGGGAAGTGTTGGGATCGGCGCAGCTCGACAATGGAAGCTCGCGAGGCTGCGTGTGTAGCGATGTGCCATTGTCGACACCTATCGAGATCCATACACCACGCGTCTCATGCGAGCCGCTCAGGTACCAACATTAACCCGTATTCTCGTACACTGTAGCGCGATGTCCCAATAGCAGAACGTTAATGTCTCTAACGTTGTTGTTTTTTTGTTGTTTTTTTGGGGGGATCGCTATTGCGCATTGTGTAATGTTTGAACCACGATTACACCACGCAGCGGAAGGCAGCGTAGACTAGAAAAAAAAGGAGCTCCGGGGAGGGTCTGTATCTTGTTCCCCGGTCATACACGCAGCATGGGAATAGAGGCCCACATATAGAGTAACATATGGGTGACGTAAATTTTAAAACAAATGATTTTCATCGTTGCGAGGAAATTTCGTTTTTTTTTTTTTTTCAGCATTGATCACATGCTTGCGTCAAGCCTGTGTGAAAGTTCACAGACAATCTGTAATCAAGTTGAAAGCTGAGCCAGTTCGCAGTCGTTACACATGGTGAGCAAAAACAACGCAAAAGACAAGAGAGGAACATACTCGACATACACAGGAACATATACACAAGAACAGAAGAGGAACAGCGCCTGTCCTGTGGTGTAATCGTGGTTGTCTTGGTGTAACCTGTGGTGTAACCTTGTCTTTTGCGCCGTTTTTGTTCGCCATGTTTTCACACACAATTACTCAAAGTTGCCTGTTTGATAGCTTTTTTTATATAAAATGTATAAGGAACTCAATGAACAACTACTATTATTTGGGAAACCTACCTGTATGCCAAGACATTGTTTCTCGAAATGAAGTAACTTCTCCTATTCGCAGGTTTTAGAATAGCGAACGCAAATTTGTGTGCCTGGGAAGAAATAGTGTCGTCGGCATGCGCCGATCCAAAACACGGTTTGGGCTTGCCCCATGCGCACTGGTAACGACGCTATTTTTTTTTTTTTTTTTGCTTATACGGAAAGATTTTGGGTACTTTATTTTTTTTAATAGTCTAATGGTATTACTTCGGTTATTTACTATCAAACATAGACCGCACCGGCGCCGCACTTAGGCCTAAATGCATGTGACCACCTTAGCTCTTCATACCCTGCTACTTTATAAAAAAATATTTGTTTATGCTATAAATTGGGCAACGACGTTAAAATAACCATTGTATTAAAAAATGTCGACCGTTTACCCGCTGTTCAATCTTATCCGAAATCACCCAACACCGTGGTGCTGCCGGGATGATTTTCAGCCTTCCACAGCGTGGTATAAACATCACCCGATATACAGTGGCGTTACAAACGCCGGATGCATCACTCGCCAGTCGGCGCAACGCTGGTCCAATAACGCTACCTAAAGCTCCTTAACATCTTCCTCCCTTTTACTTATGTTTTAGAGACAACCTGCTATTGTTTCGCCCTCGCCACGTCCGCCTTCAGTTGGGGTGTAAGGTTCTGTAACGTGGACTGTTGCTATGTTACGTGTTACCCTACGATGGACCACAGGGGGCGGGACGAGCCGTACACGTCAATGCAATACCGCGCAAATATCACGTGACCTTCGAGGGAGGCTTAGTAACAAGGTTGTCACTTGATAAGTTGATATTCAAGGAGTCCAAATAAAGATTGATATTATTATTAATTGGCGGAGATATGTGGCTTGTAACGTCCGCTACATTCCGTCGTACATATATATATATACTGCTTTATGGTGTCTGAACGTTAATACGACCAAGTACGACCACTGTGAATGCGGTGCTTGAGTACCGCCAGTCGTTTAAACTGCAATAATCCAACGGTCAATGACTTCAACATAGCGCTGTCTAAACGTTTTCTTTTTTTATCTAAAACAATAAAATGCAGCCTGTTTTTGCGGATGCTGAAAAGTACGCGGTTTTCGAGCGTTCATCGAGGGAAGTTTCAACAAAATCGGGGGTTACTATTTTAGAAAATTTTAGCTTGCAAATCATTTTTTTTTTACAATAGTTGAACGCTAAATTTTTCTTAGCAATGAATGAATAAATAAATAAATACTCTGTACGGAAGTTTATCTTAAAACTTAATTTCAAAATCTGCCAAAAAACGCCGAAAAAGTTTTAACGATGAAAAGGTTGCGCAACAGGCCTAGTTTGTAGTTTTATTTTGCCCTAAAATATAACCTTCAATAAAATACATTCCTCCAATTCAGGTAGACAAGTGGGGGGCGCTAAATATTTGTGTCTTCAACATAAAAATATTTACGTTGTAGAAAGTTGCATAATTCATTCCTGTGGCCCTCAAATTTGCGTCTACGCGCAATTCGAAAAATCGTTGTTTCAACTCCTCTCAAACGCGAATTTTTACGAAAAAAAAAAAAACAAGCATCTTTTGAATTACGTTTTTTTTTTTGTTTGTTTGTTTTTTGTCTGGACATGTTTCGTTATTTTATAAAAAAAACTTCCTTGAAAACATGGGCATGACAACCCTATTACAATCCTTATTTTAACAAAGCCCGTAGCTGCTTGCCAATCTAAAATTAATGAGCCTAGAAGAAAAAAACGAAAAGGCAGATAATGCGAAAACTTCTCTATTGAAAAACAGAACCGTCTTTTGTCCTTTCAGTGTTTAGCCGAAGACTTTATTGTTAATGAGTTACGGTTAGTATTTAAGCAAAGTATTTTTGGTCTCAATGACAGATTATGTACCGAGTAGTAAGAAAATGTATCTGGAGATATTTTTTGTGGGTTAAGAGATTTAGCGTTGCTGTATACATTAAAATCGAATGATAGTCGAAAAACGTTTCTTCGAGGTTTAACTGTAAGCTATCAAAGTAAAAACAAAATTAAGTTTTGGCGATATATGAAACGGTGTACTAAAGATAAAATAGAGCTTCAAACTTGCAGCATGAAGGAACAATAATTACAAATGAATCTTATGAAGCTACTGTACTAAATATAATTTTTTCAAGTCAGTATTCCTCCCTGATGAACCTGCCTCATCACAGGTTGTCAGCAATCAACATGCTACAATGAAGCGCGTTGACCTCTCTGTTAGTGGTATTGCCAATTTGTTGGACGTATTGAAAAATCGCAAGCATCTGGTCCTGATGAAATTTCGTATAAAGTGTTGAAACGTTTTTCTGGCGAAGTGACAAAGCACCTCCACGTAATACACACTAAATCGCTTCAGGAGGGAACGCTACCCGATGACTGGAAGGTTGCTAATGTGGTGCGGGTTCTTAAAAGTGGATCGAAATCTGGTGTGTCGAACCACAGGCCGATTTCAGTTACCTTAGATTGTTGTAAAATAATTGAACACGTCTTGTACGTAGTTCTAATGAAACACCCTAGTTTAACTGAGATTTTAACGATCATCCGCATGGATTTAGGAAAGGTTTCTCATGTACAACATAGTTGACTAAAGTTTATTAGGATATCAAGAAAGAACTTCATAACAAAGACCCAACTGACTTTATATTTTTAGATTTCAAAAAAGCTTTTGACACTATCTCACTCCATACTACTACAAAAACGTGAAGGCTTAAATATTAATATTGCTATGATTAACTGGATTAGAGACTACTTAACGTCAAGAAAACAGAAAACATACTGTGTTATAGAGGTTCCTCTGCTCCGCAACTTCGGCATAGATCAGAAAGCGTGGTCCCGGAAACTACTTTGTTCGCAAGAACGCCGCTAGCGCATTTTTGTGGTGCCAGACGCTCGCGCCGTTCCTCACGACGCTTCACCAAGCAAAAATAATTTGTGTCTCTCGAATACATGACTTGCACAGATCGCGAATCTTCTGCATCGTGCATTTTCCACCAACAAATTAAACTTGTTTCAGCAAAAAAAAAAAAAAAAAACTCGCAGTAATTATTAGCCTATATTGCGACGACGTCAGGTGCTTAACCATTTTAAACAGTTCAGTTCTCTCGTGAAATGTGATGTTCTCAACACCAGCAAAAGTGGATGTCCAAATTGTAAAGTCGCGATGATATGTGGCAGCCTATAAAATGTCAGAGCGCGCATGAATGATAATGCACAGAATTGTAAAGTGAGGGGTCAAAACAAGTGCACGTAAGACCGAATATAGCATTAGCCTCCCGAGATTATTTTGCGAAGTTTCGAGCTCAGTGTGCCAGCCGACGCCCAAATGGGATTTATGTTAGAAATATATTGTCTGTTCTTCGCGCTAAATTAGTGTAATTAGGAAGACCATCACACGCATTTCTATTTATTTATTTATTTCGTTTCTTTTATATGCTCGAAAACAACCACGCGGGTCTTCATATTGGCGCATACACGAAGATAATAATAAGAAACACAACACACGCGCAGCATCAAATGTACAAATGAACAGGGCTACAAATAGTGGGCACGCCGCACCGCTTCACACAAAATTTACTACAGTTTCAACTGTCATCTAAACTAAGTCCCGGTAAAAAAACTGAGGGATTCGTGAAAATGTCCAAGCTAGAGGATGCGATTCTAATAAATGAAATTTGCATTCGGGATGGTGGTGGGAGTTTAGACATAGATTGAACGTAAACGACAGGAACATTTTTGGTAACGCAGCAAGGAACATGAAAATCGACTTAACTCAGAAGTGGGTTAGAATCAGTCCAACTATTTACCACCTCGTGCAAAAAAAAGAAGAAAAAAAAAATCAAATTACGCTTGAATTTTCTATTTGACAAAGACCTAAGTAAAACACTATTAAAAGAAATTCAATATCATAATAAAAGCGACGTTGAAAGTATGTCATACAAAATTCGTATCATTCTTTTTTCCACCTATTCAATGCTTAGAGACTGTGTACGTGTTAGGGAATTCCAAACAACCGAGGTAAATTCAAGCCGTGAACAAACTAAAACACACACACACACAAAAAAAAAACGAATCATACAAGCAGGGCGTATGAACTTTTGAGTTAAGGCCCGTTCACACTCTTGCGACCGAGTACGACTGAGAGAGACGAGATCTCTTACAACTTCTTAAATGTTTTTAGAATGAGGGAACACACTGACACTGTGGCGCCATCTATGCGGTGACCCTGGAACTGCATTTCACAAGAGCGAAGGTTTTGCGGGATTTTCGAGGTCAAATGTGCGTAATACCCATAGAAAGGCTCGTTTATAACATTGTCAAAAGTATTTCGAGCCAAGAAAGAAAGGATAATGCTTGAGAAATAGAAAAAAAATATGCCGGACCGCCGAGTTTACACTGCTTCCCAATAGATGGCACCAGTGTATTTTTTGGTTTAACAAGTTTTAAGGAACCCAGGTTTAAGAGGTCGCAAGCAGTCGCAAGAGTGTGAACGGGCCTTTATACGAGGTATAATAACAAGAGTTTTCATAGCACGGCAAACAACAAAAGAAACATGAGCATTGAATGACAACGCGCTATCAAGGCACACATCGAAATCTTTCATTACACTCCCGCGTTCGACTGGAGTTCCCATAAAAAGTAATTAAAATGCATAACAGCCTGTCATCTGCTCAAAGAGGCAACCTTAGTTTGATAGGATTTAGTAGCAAATTATTCTCCAAACATAATGGCAGTGTGTTATTCACGTCGTGCTGAAGAGCATTGCAATCAAGAGGAGTAGCAACGCGCATAAAAAGCTTAATATTATCCGCAAACAGGAAGAACTCAGCTTTTCTTTTTTTTTTTTTCTTCCACACGATTCTATGTCGGTTACAAATATAAGAAACTAAAGAGGCCCAAGACTTCACCCCTGGGGGACAGCTGAAGTTGAGGAAAATCGTTTAGAATGAACACTAAAAATTCTAACATGATTCGTACGACAAGACAAAAAAAAAACTTTGAAACCAGAGTAGTTTTTCAGAGCAGCAACCGTATAACAATAATTTGTGGAGCAATAACTCATGATCACCTTTGCCGATTGCTTTAGACAAATCAAAATATATAGCATCTACCTGCCCCCTGTTCGTAACAATTGGCGCAGCGAAGTGTAAAACGTTGCACAAGTTGGTTTCAACTGACCGTCTCGCAATAAAACCATGCTGCGAAGCCGTTAATTAAAAAAAAAGGAATAACTTATACGTTTAGAATAATCTTCTCAAACACCTTAGAAAAGCTGCAGGGTAAAGAAACAGGCCGATAATAACTGTCTCAAAATCGGTGCGAAGAAGTCACCACAACCTTTGGTTATCAAGCTCGGAAAACAATCTACCCCATTAGACGACTTCGGTTTAGGGTTTCTGGTACCTTCCTCAATTTCATCCATATCTGCTCTGAAACCCGATTAAACATCCTGGCAGTTTACTTCTAGGTAACTAGGTCGAATAATTGGCTGACCAATCGTGTATAGAATCGACTAAAATAATCTGCAAAACAATCTGCCACCTATGGTGCGGACGAAAGATACTCAGTTTTTCCATGATAACAATCCCACAGTGAAATTTCATGTCCTTTGTTACGAGTGTACTATGTCGCAAACTTCCAGATAATTTTGTGGCGGCGGTTCAGTCTGCGTTCGACATCGTCATGGCCTCGAACGCAGTAAGGAGTTTTATTTCTTTATGCCACAAGGCGTTCTGTACGGGATTTGTTAGAAGCGTAACATTTATTATCCCTCTTTTTGCATATTTAGTGTATTTGCCTTTAGATCTATTACATGCGCTTACAGTCCTTCTTGGCATACCCGCGACCCGGTGTTTAACACTGCCGATCAGCGACCAGAAAAGCACGTTTTCGCAGACTCAGCAGCTGGCGTTTTCGAGTATCGTCCTCCCGTGTCGGTTTCGAGCGGTTATGTGAACTTCACAAAGACAAATTTATTGATGCCAATAAAAATGTATTCAATTACTGACTGAAGATTTGAAAACATATATAAAGTTCAGGATATACATTACTATTATTATTATTATTATTATTATTATTATTAGTCATACCTCGCTCTATGAAGCTAATTTCTCCCATATTAACTAAATACACTTTCTGAATTATTATTTTTGTTTTTACTGATGAGGTGTTTCTACACTTACTTTGTGACATCTTCTTAGTATGGCTAAAATACGGTTTCTTTTATTTATTTATTTTCAGGCGCATACGTATTTTAATTAGTTGCCTGGCTTTACATACAAGCAGAATGCTACTTCCTGAAGCCACCAATATACTTGACCATTGATTTCCTCGCAAGTAAATATGTACGCATGCACACGTACGACCCGCACCGCACCAGCGTCTGCTGATGGAGCGCCCCTCTCCACTCAGTGGTTCTGGATTGAAGCTCTTTCCGCCAAATCGAGTTCCCTCTGGAGTGCCGGCTGCGGCATTGGCCATTCGCGGTCCGGTCCCAGTCGGCCGGAAGTCCAGCGACCAGCGCGCTGCGACGAAGGGGTTCCCCTCGAGTGGCCAGCGGTGCCGGCAAGCAACGTCGGGCGTCTTCTTCCACGGGCCGAAGAACAGCTGTGCCTGCGGGGCGCCCTCCCCTTCGCCTCCCGTCGAAATGGAGGCAGCCCTCGGTGGGAGCAAAAAAGAACCTCGCGTTCGTCCAGAAGCTGACAGTACGGTGGGAGCAACGCACTCGACAAACCAATCAGCCGTCTTCCTTTCACTGCCTGATCCCGCTCTCCGCGCGTGGCTGTGGGCAGGAGCGCGATCACGTGCCGAGAGGTCGACGTGTGATTGGTACAGCGGTCACGTAGCCTCCACCGCGCTGTCAGCTAAGGGGCGAACGAAGTGTTCAAGAAGCCCCCATCCCCGAAACAAGCAGAAGCAGACGACGGCGCAAGTAGCAGAAGGACGTGAGTGTGGGTAAAAAGAAAAACAAAAAAGGAAAAAAACAGATGGCGCCCAACTTCCGTTTCCTTTCTTTCTCGGCGCCCCCATGCGTCGCGTTTTTAAAACAGCGCCATTGAAAAAACCGCGGCGGAAGCGGCGCCTCGCCCTCCCTCCCCGTCGTGTTTCGCCTTTTGCTGCTTCGTTTTTGCCTTCGAGGGCCTCCCTCTTTCTCCGCATTTTGGCAGAAGGGAACGTCCGCCCCGCCCGACGTTGCTTCCCAAACGGACCGGGACGAACCCCGACGGACCTATCCAGCCAATCGCACGGCGGAGAAACACCACGTGATAATGCGATCGAGCGCTGCTAGGGAGCGTGAGGGCACGCGTGAGCTGCTTCCGATTGGCTGCGGAAGCTTGCGCGCGCTCGGGCGCGGTCCAGGCGGCCCTGCTCTGGCGAGTCGCTCCATTTGTTTGTGGTCCCCTGCTCGCCCGCTTCCGGCGAAGATAGCCCGCCCTTTCTTCGGGCTCCTTCGGTGCGTCGCTGGCCTCGCTCTCCCGAGCCCTGAATTACCTCCGCGTCAATGAACAGGTTCCCCTCTCTGCCGGCGGGCTTTCTTCCGCCCACGAAGTGCGCCCGGGAAAACGTCGCGAGTATTTTCTACTCCGAAACGCGCTCGTGGCAGCCTCGGTCAGCGACGCGTCCCCAAGGCACCCCCCTCGACTTGGCATCGGTTGAACGGAAAACGCCCTTGCTAGGAGCTCGCTGTTTTGCGCTCCGGTGGGCCTCCGAACAGACGGGATGTAAAGATGAAATCCGACAACTGTTATAAAAGACGAACTCATTAAACGGGCGGGCTGGATAACGTTGCACATGACGCGCTAAGATAATGTTTGAGTGGCGCTTGTTCCGGGGTGCTTTTAAACAAGCTGGGAGACACCGAGAATCGGTGATCGCGCACTGTTTACGTTGTTTATTTAGTAATTTCGAGACCCGCGGCCCTCCGAGGCAGGGAAGGTTCGTCGTCTCCCCCAATGACGACTTGGTGCGCCCCCAGATCCGGGTCGGCTGCACTCGGGGTGGTCGCTGTCGGCCGCTGGTCCGCTGTCGGCCCAAGCGGCAGGGCGATGGAGGCGGCCAACGGACGTCCTTGGCACTTCCGCCCTCCCCCGAGGTAGCGGCGCGCCGCCCAAGCAGCGCTCCAGTTGCGCGCCTACGTGCGCTACGTGCCTCTCGGGCCATGTACGGCGCACCGGAAGCGGGCACCTCGCCTGGCGACCGTCGAGCATCGGCGGAAACTGCGGGGGAACGACTGCTCGGGCGGCGCGCACGGCGCGTGCGTGCCCGCTTTTCATTGAAGAAAAACGCCTTCTTGCCGACGGCCAGCGCCGGGGCGAAGGGACCCCCATTGAAAAAACAGTGCGTCACGCGCGACGTCACGGCGCGAGGCGCGCTGCGATTGGCGGGCCCTCGCGTCCCGCGGCTACCGCAGCGCCGCGGCAGGCCCCGCCGAGAAGCCATTCTTGGACGCTCGCTGGCGGAGGGACCGCCGTTAGGCCTAGCCGAGGAGTCCCGGCCCCTGCGGCCCTGTTCCCGCAAGCCCGGTGTCCCGTGTGTGTGCGTGTGCGATGTGGCCGGCGGCCCAAAGCGGGCCCCGGCAGAGGAGCCGCTCGCCCGAGCGGACGGCGCGGCGAGCCAGCGGCCGGCCGTGAGGGCGGACGTCGACGTCAGCGGTCGCCGAGCGCCGGCGCGCCGCCGTCCCATGGTGTTCGGGCGTAGCGCGGACCCGCGTCGACCCGTCGAGCGGCCGCTTCAGTGACATGGCCGAAAATGGCGGCAGTTCGCGCGAGGTCATAACGCTGGGCCAGCCGCGGCCGGGGGTCGCCCGTCGCCTCAACGAGTACGTGGAGACGCCACTGCGGCCGGGTGCCGATGCCGTCACGTCGCAGCCCAAAGAGCGCAAGGCGGCGGCGCACGAGGACTCCATCATCTGCCGCCGCTGCGGCCGCTGCCGCTGCGACGCCTGCCAGGGGCCCCGGCCGCTGCCGTCGCGCTGGGTCTGCTCGGACAAGGTGCACTGCTCGGCGGGGGCCCTGGTCGACTACTGCTCGTGCGTGTGCTGCGTCAAGGGCCTCTTCTACCACTGGGCCAAGGACTACGACCTGGACACGGACGTGTCCTGCGCCGACAAGCCGTGCTCGTGCGCGCCGCACCGCCGCTGCGTGCGGTGGTCCTGCCTCGGCCTACTCAGCGTCGTGCTGCCCTGCCTGTGTCTGTACTGGCCGCTGCGCGGCTGCGTGCGCGTCTGCGAACTCGGATACGCCGCCTGCTCGCGCAGGGGCTGCCGCTGCGACGCCGGCTCAGCGCGTCTGCTCGACCACGGACGGTGAGGCGGCAGGGAGGACCCTGCTCGGCGCGCCCGCCGCCTACGGCCGCGCGGCCCACGTCCCGTCGCCATCTTTCTGCGCTTGCCGTCTTTCTGCTATCTCGGCCCTTCTATCTCGCTTTTCGGCTCCTGGCAGCAGGGGCTGTCCCCACCTGTGTCAGCACCTCTCCAGTCCGGCCATCATTGCTCGCTCTCTCGTTCACCGCGCCCGTCGCTGACGGCACAATCCTGTTCGCGGCGCCTTCCCGTCGCTGCGCCACGCGGACATTTTTTAGAGCGCATCACATTCCCCGGGAAATCCTTAAAATCGAACCGCGAGGCAGAAAACAAAAGACGCTTCACAGAGTCAGTGCCCACTCTCCGCCCGCGCAATTCGCTACATCAGAGGCGGCCATTGCTCCCCGGCGCACCCTCCGGCTCGGCCGCATCGGCTCTCTGGCCCAAATCCGTCGGGTGTCCCGCCGACGTCGTTCACGATCGTCACGTTGAAGCGTTCCCCCCTCCCCGAACGCTTCCTCCGCGCGCAGCACTCGGCTGAGCGTCGGCAGCTTGTCGTCTGCGCGGCGCCTCGCCTCTAGCCCCAGTCGGGCCCCGACAGCTTTCGAACGGCCTTCCGCCAGCTCCCTGAAGCACTAACACCTGCTTGGATCGGCTGGTTTAGAGCCACGCAGTGAGCTACGCCGGCTACGCTTTCAGTATCATTATGGATGGCGCTCCAGGCACCATAGTATCGTACACACGCCCATTCGCCAATTCTTTCGTGCGAGCCGCCATTTTGTTGCCTAGTCCAATTGGCGATGGTTACCATTCCAAAATGCCACTTCCTGAGCTTTTAGAAACAGTGTCGGGAAGCTGGGGCGATATGGTGTTGATCTGTCGGTGGACAGCTAAATAGAGCATTCCCGGGGAACGAAAAAGCGGCCATTTCAGCTGACGGCTTACTGATGATTTTCAGTCGCAAGACGTGTAGTCGTTCGCGTGCAGCTCCTTAGCAAAACTTCCAGACCACGGGCAGCACCCGTGACCGCAGCCAGGTTGAAATCTGACCACCAAAACGTGAAAATGCCAAAGCGCACGGCCCGCAAAATCTCGAAAAAGTCTCCGATGGACATCCTTCCCACGAAACTCCTGCGCTGGTACGAAGTGCTAAGGGTGTTCCCTGAAGTCGCCGTAGCGGTGGGCAAAAGGAGCGTCCCACGTACGAGATACCCGAGGGCCCCTTGTTCAGCTAGTTGTTGCACGATGCTCAGAGACTCGCAAACGCAAAGAAAGACCTTCACGAAGGATGGGACGCGGGGACAAGCTCTTGACTCCGCGTCCCATCCTTCGTGCTCGCCTCTGTTTGCGCTTGACAGGATTCCCGAGCACCGAGTGTCTGTGCGGTCGTTCCAAGTCCGTCGGCGGCTCGATCTGTCAGTACAACGTAGAAGTCGAGGCCTTGGCTTTTAAATCGTACTGGCTCTCTCACCCAGACGTCCCGCATTTGTTCCTCCTGACGTCGGGCGGGTGAACTGTCGCATTTAACGGGACGCCTTTCCTCCTCCTCGATCTATTTTTCCACTCCCCTCTGTGCTTGTGGCGTAGACGAGCGCACACTCGTACCACTCTGACGTGTACAAATGTATTTAACAAACTGCCCAACGGATTCGTGGCAGCGCTTCCTCGTTGTCATTAAACTAGCGTGTGACGTGTTCTTATTTGTTCGTTTGTAGGTAAAATATTTCAATGAACTGTTTTCCTGTGCCCTCAGGTTCCGTTCGAAGGTATGGGTCAATCATCCGACTTTCACCGACCCAACGTTTTTTTGGTTGTTTTTATTGGGAACATTTTCGTTTCGGTGCGTTGGAACGTGTTGCGGTGGCGATAGTTCATGCACCACAGGATTGCGCGTTTCTGTTGCAGGTTTAGAGTGTGGAGTGCAAGTTTCGTCTGCTTCCTGCGCAGGGGTAGCAGCGGTGACGTCACAACGGCGAGCTGTGATTGGCTCTGACTGGAAGGATAGTGAGCAGACCTCAATGCTAGCTGCCTGAACCCACTATGGTTGCAATCAGAGCCATTCAGAGCTCAGCGTTCTGGCGTCACAGCACAGTTCTCCCTGTGCTGTGACGCCTGTGCTGTGACGCGATTGGTAGTTTCCTCCTTTCCCTCTCCTCCTCAGCGTTCGCTTTGCTAAAGTGGAAAGAGCGAGTCGCTTTTTTGGGTCGAGATTACCTCGCTATTCTTAACCTGCAACAGCCTAATTAGTAATAAGAAGATATGCGTTATGACAAGTTTGCGCGGAACCCTTGATTCAGAATCGCGGCAACAAACATTTTTGTTTTGTTTTTGGTTTATCTTCTAGCGTGCAGCTTTATATAATTGAGAGAAGCGGTACCAAGGGTATTGAGCTTTTCAGGGAACGTCGGATTTGCAGGAGTCGGGCAGCTCCTCTTCCTAATCGATATTGTCAGTGGTGGCTGGCCAGCTGCAAGGTAGATCTGTAAACAACCTCAGCCACCTTGCGGCAGATCCCGCGAACACGCGACAAGCAGCTATCTACTATTCCTCTCGAAGGGCAAGCGTTTTCAGCTAAGTTCGGCCGACCATGTCCGGTGACCATTTTTAATTTGGACGAGGAATAAAAGAAACATATTTTGTTGACTCAATGCCCATAAAAACAAAACCAACTTTTGTTTTGCGAAGAAAAGATAATAAATAAATTAGAAGCACGTTTTTAGTCCGAAGCGCTTTCTGCGGATTGCGCAATGTTGCCATTTCGGGCACCTCTCCGTAAACATCCGCTGCGTCGACGGGTGTAAAAATATTTACCGACAAAATACGCGTAGGAAGGACTGATTCAAGTATTTACTACCGAGTGATAATGTCGTTAATTAGCAAAGAAAAATCGCGAACGTGGCACATTGCGGGATATTGCTTAACTTTTTTTTTTTTTTTTTTACATTATAAATTTTAGGATTTTCGAACTTTGCCCGTGTGTTGCCCTGTATTTTGTCAATATTCGCGCTAAATATTATTGTCCTGGTTAGCGGGCCACATTTACGACAAATGCTCAAATGGAGCACTTTTACTAAATACGAATTATTTTCAAAATCAATTAAAAAAAGGCTAGCGTTGATGATTTTTTTTAACTCTTCCAATTTAAGCTTAATAATATGTACGAACAAAAGCTTTAAGGAAAATATATATTGCATTACGTTTTCGTTTTTGATGTTATAAAGCGAGAAATCTGACCAAATTGAGGCTACCCTAGTGCCGTGAATACCCATGTTGACACAGGCGGCTCATTATTTTTACTGGGCGTAGAGATGCACGGGCCTGGACAGATATAAACAAATTGCGGACGGTGGTTTTAAACTCGCTATTCTAAGTGCGTTCTTGCACTAGACTGTCGCAGAAAAGGCGCACATCGGCCGAAGAAGTCGAGAGTCGCTATCATGCCGCAGGCTTCGCAGGGCCTGTTTTTTCTAATAGCCCGCGTGTAGCGTCTCTGTGCACGCTACGTAAAAAAAAGAAGAAAAGAGAAAAGGCTACTTTTTGTTTCGGACATGTTTATCTCAGTCTTTTGCAGGGCGGTAACATGCTATGGCGCGGCAGAACTGACTCCTCCTCCGCGCGGCGATGAAGCCGCCATTACGGTATGCCGCAAAACACTCAAACGGTTTATTCAAGCAACGGAACGCAGGGAGCGCTATGCGGAGCGAGTGTATCGTCTGCTACTTTTGTAGAGGGTTCCGGTGACGTCAGAAAAACGCCGGGCTCTGATTGGCTCTGATCGAAGGATAGTGGGTAGACCCGAAGGCAACTTGCTTTGGGGTCGGAGCCAATCAGAGCACGCGGCGTTGTGACGTCACCTCAACCAACTGCTGGAAAAGTAGCATACGAAACTTGCGTTCCCCGTTCACTGCTGAGCTCAGTGTGTGGTGGAAATTGCGTGCTCGTTGATCCCTCTGCATTTCGTCACGTGATCACACTCCCTCTGATGCCCCGACGTCATGAAAACGGGGTGGTTGATTGGAACAGCGTAGCGCATACCACACTGTCAGCTTAAAGGGGCGGTGCAACAATATCTAATTTGTTTGTATTTTTTTTTTAACTTTAAACGAACGTATTTTCACTAGTGGGACCCAAGTATGCTCGCACGCAACGCCACTAACCAAGAAAACTTCTATGTTGCGGTGTAGTTTCAAGTATAAAAGCCGAACATTTCCTTTCAATCTCTCCCTCGCAAAACTATGTGTTTTTTTTTTCTTTTTAACGCAAAAACATGTTTTTTTTTAAACAATGGTCGAATTTATATTGATAAGCGTTGAGTCAACAAATGTGTTTACGTCAAAATTAAAATTGGCCGTCCGATCTGAAAACACCCAGTTGGGGCAAGGTGGCTCTTTGCACGAAGCCAACGACTGGGACTATGGAGTTGGATCTAGAGACCAGCACCGAGGAGTGGGCGTTGAGCGAATTCTCGCATCTGGAACTAGGGAGTATTCACTCGACGCCATCTTTGTGGGTGCTGTTTAGAGCGCATGCTCAGAACGAGCTAACATCAATAGGCTGCTAAGTCCGGCACTTTTGATGGTGCGGAATGCACGTTGCAAAAGAACTGTGGAAGCTCGCCATCAGCACGCGCTCAGCATACGCACACGCAGCTATGACCGCCAGTGAATACTCCCTTTACAGTTCCGCGGACTGGTGGTTAGCTGAGCGTTCGAACGTGCCACTCAGCGAGTGCACCGACATGATCGGCTAACTCGCGGACTGCCACAACGCTACCGCAATGTTTCTTGGCGCGCACCTTGGCCGAGGGCACGGTTGCACGTCCCTTCCGTCGGCGCGTTTAGTCCCCGTGCTCCCGTGCTGTGAAGAACAAAAGGCTTCGCTGCGGCATTATGTCCCAGCAGCAGCTAAGCTGTCACCGTACCTCTATCGAGTAATTAGAGAACAGCTTAAGTCCAACCCCGTCGGAAAGCAGTCGCCGCAAAAACCCGCTTCCGGGGTAACGAACGAAAGCAAAGGCAGCTGATGTCGCTCCGAAACAGAAATACATGGCAACGCGATCTTCCAAGTCGACGCCACGGTGTTCTGGTCTCGCTCACACGTCGTTCAAAAGCAGCATGGCTCTCGTGAACCTAACTGAGCGCATGCAACTGCCCAAATGAGCCGTTAGTGAGCGACAAAATCGCTAAAATAAGTATAGGCGAGCCGGCGACGCACCTCATATCTGGCTGCTAAAAGTCGACGTCCTTGTCGACGTCTTTGCAAAGTTTTGGAAGGTACCTCACATTTTGTGAGTTTCTCCGCGGATATTTACAACTTGCTTGGGACTTTACTGAAAATAATTTTTGAAAGGTTTCTTAGTCGGCGATTTCTTTGTGTGTTTATGTTTTGTTTTGTTTTTTTATCCGAACAAAAAAAAACTAGGTCGGTGAAAGTCGGTTGGAACCCGTGTGTGCGTGACGCGGTCTGTCGCTCCGTTCTTCCCGTGTACATAGAAAGAGCTGTACGTAGCACTGCTGTGTTTTTACAGTTTTGTTTTTCTCTTTGGCGTTCTTACTGTCTCCCCTGGTGCACTTGGAGGATTGTTGTATTTATTTTTCGAGGATTCCCGAACAAAGACTGTGACGGCGAGACGACCTGTGTCCCTGCGTGTTTTAGGGCGAACTGGAGCGGTCAGCTGTCGGAGTCGCGCTCTCCACGTCGGCCAACACTCGACCAACTTTTTGTTGGCGAACGCGCGCATACTGTTGGAAACCGCTTCGACTACTCTGTCCCCACAAATCGGCGACAAACAAATGCGACTCGCGTGCCCCCACGAGATGTCAAGGAAAAAGAAGTGTCTAAAGCGCAGGCTACAGCTGGTACATATATCGAACGTGATGGCAAACCCTGAGACTGGGGCAGTGTTTTTTTTACTCTTTTTCACCGCAGCCTTCGGATTTACCGTCATGGTCGGGATGTCGAGGTTGTTTGCCAGCAAAGTTCGTGGAGTGTTGGCCCAGTGTGACTCGGCTCCTGAAAGCCGTCGAAGAAATAAAGAAAATGGACGAGTGAAACACACGTTGTGCGAGTGAATAGAAGTGGAAGCCAACCAAAAACCTTCCATTGCAAATGTTTATTTTCTTTGTTGCGTTTATCCAATTACGAAGATTGTCCTTCAATCTCTTTGTTTACGAAGTTTGTTCCTCCTTGATCTTTGTCTTTCCTTAAGAAACCAGCTGTGAGCATCCGGCCTCTTTTCCATCATACGTGCAGTGGGTTCCACAAGTAGAGCAAAAAAAAACAGTGAAAGAAACAGGAGGGCATATAACAGAAATATTGTGCACTGTAGTTATAGGACCCTGTACAAAAATAACAGAAGGGTTAGTCGAGGCAGTGGAAAATTCGTTATCGGTGCTTTCGGCGGTGGGTCGGGCGTGCAAGGTGATATTCCACATTGTTCAAAAGCTATGAAATACTTTCGAATAAGTTGTTTTCTTGTGACATGGTGGGATGTCACCTTTATGACGGTGATGGATGAGTGCTGAAATGTAAGAAGGTGTTGTCAGCCTTTCTTGAAGAGTCGAATTGTAATGATATATTATCTTGGAACAAGCTATAGTCAAAACGGCGTTGTGAAAGAAGGGTAATGATCGAAATGTTGATTTCATTGCAGTTACACGAGTAAGATGGAAAGTATGATGCGCGGTTTTGTATGGCTTCCAATTCTGAGTTCGCTGATTCTTGACCAGGACTCCGAACGGAAGATGCATATTCCGATTTAGTACGAACTTGTGTTTTGAAAAGAAGTAATTTTAATGAGCTGGGAGCAAGATGAGAATATCTTCGAAGATAACCGAGCATGTGTTAGAGTTATTTACGATATAATCGACGTGAAGCTCCCAGGTTAGATAACAGCTGCACACCCAGATTCGTATATGATGAAACAGGTTCAAGAGTTTTTTTTAGAAGGGACTAAGGAATTACACAGTGCCAAGACGAAACACACGCATACATTTCCACTTATCGGTACTTTTCATGTTCCACAAATTACACCGTTCGAAAACGTGGTGAAAATCAGACTAGAAAAGATACGTTAAACCACTTTATTTTGCGAAATGTCATACAGTCATCGGCAAAAAGAATAACATATGAACACGTGTTAACTGGCAGGTCGTTTATACAGATGAAAAAAAAACAAAAAACTAGATCTCCATGGTGCAACATTGGGGCACGCTGTTACAAATTTAGTCTTGTTATTGAGCGAGAGAAAAAAAAAGTGCAAACATACAACATTAGTAACATCTAATTAAGGTTGCGCAATTAAAAAAAAAAAAAAGAAGTTTGTGGAATGCTTTGTTGAATATTGCTTTGGAAAATTGAGGAATATGCAGTTTGTCAGAGTGTCAAGAACCGATTGTAGATCATGTTGTCAGAGACCCACTGCCAAGAACTGATTGTAGATCATGTGTGAAACAAAAGCAGAGTCTGGTCTGAAAATGACCCGCGAAACCCATGTTAAGCGGAATTTTAAAAAAAAAAAATAATAATTGGGCATTAAGAAGCATGCAGGATTAGACTTAATGGCATGTCCAAATATTTGACATGGCGTACTTGGGGGTAACGTGGGTCGAAAGTTATTGGAACTTTGCTTGTCACCTGATATGTGCGAAGGAATCACCCTCCCGACCCAATCCTCCGGTATACAACTTGTATCAAGGGTTTTCTGAAACGGTTTAATCAAGATTATAGAGCTATACACTTTAGTATTGATGAAAAAACCTGAACTGGTATGTTGCCAACACCAGGAGACGAAGGAATCCTAAGTTTCTTTCACTCCTTTTCATACCGACCGTGTCAATAAAACTGTAGTCCATCGGGGAAATAAGTACTGAAAATTTGAAAAATCAGGATAAGAAGAAAACAAGGTCTCGGGTAATTTTTAACATGATCAACGGTGTTAAGAATACTATACGGATTCATCATCGGGAATTGCTGGACCATCTGAAATTCGAGGGGACGTAACATACTTATCATCGTTTATACATTTCAAACTTATTTGGGATCGTTTAATAGTCTGGATGGTAAGATTCGATTAAAAATCACTCTTCTATCAGCCGCTAATCAGTGGATATCCCAAATTGGAATATTCGACAGGCCAGACTGAATTTCTAGTCGATGTGAGCAGAATTTCATTTAAAAAAGTATGCAAGCATTCGCTCCATGTTATTGGAGCTGCAGGGTCCTATAGACCTTTTCCGCTTACTTTCGCCCCCGACCGCCAAGTAGGCATATCCGGCATGGCCGACGAAAAAATATTAAAACGTTTCAACCTGCAAATAGTAAAAAAAATAGACGGGAGACAAAACGAAGATGGGTGACGGATACGCTTATCTCCTAAATGTATTCTATTGGCGTGGCGACGGCATAACAATGTTTTCGCCCATATTGGAAGTGACGATATTTCAAGGTGGCGGCGCCCTTGTGGAAAATGTCTATACGGTGAGCAAGTTTGTCTGCTCTTTGGGCCGAGCTGTACCGAGCTCTGGCGTCGTCTGCTAGTCCTAGGAATGGCTGCCCTGCCCCTGTTACGCGTTTCGGAAATGCACCGTTCTTACCGATGGCGTAGCCTTCGAGGAAAGGGAGATGAAATAATTCAGAGGGTACAGGGCTGGGGATAAAGATACTCCGTAAAGTATTCGGAAATACAAATACTCGGATATATGTAT
The DNA here is from genome assembly GCF_016920785.2 of Ixodes scapularis. Classification (NCBI taxonomy): domain Eukaryota; kingdom Metazoa; phylum Arthropoda; class Arachnida; order Ixodida; family Ixodidae; genus Ixodes; species Ixodes scapularis. Next base: position 79,585,218 of record NW_024609839.1, on the reverse strand, counting down.
TTCAAGGCCCAAATACAGGTACAGATACATTTGTCTCATGCAGGGCTTAAAGTCTGGGGGGTCTCAGGGGATCTCGGACCCCCCACTGATTTTAACGGATGGTCTGAGACCCCCCTCCACAGCCCCAGCATGAGTGAAATCAAAAGCATATTTTGGAATAAAATCGCTTGTTTTCAGAAATCGGACACTTGGGGATTAGCAATTTGAGGGTTGCAGGTACAGCGTGGGTAGAGTCAGCAGTGGGGTTTATTTTATGCGCATCTAGTATATCTCGTCAGACCCCCCCCTCCTAACTTCTTGTAGGGACCCCCCTCAACTTACGGGAGACTTTAAGCACTGGTCTCATGTGTAACGGTATTTTCCTGAAGGCCGGTTGACACTGTGGCAACTTACCGAGTCCGACGGAACTGCTTTTTAAGTATCTTACGACCGCGCCGCGCGGCAGCGATGGCGGACGTAAGCGGCTTAAAGCTCCGTGGCCATATCAACCCGTAAAAGGATTAACGTCGCAAGCCCTTACTGTCCTGGCATACAGGTACAAACAAAAATACATTTTTCCCGAACTGTGGTAGATGTGGAGTAACGAATGCAAATGGTAGTATGTGTTTATGATCCTCCCTTTGTGTTACGTTATGCAAAACAGAAACGTTATCGCCCCCAGTGACCCACAAGGGGTTCAGAGGCCAACGACTGCCTGCCATGCTTGACAAAAGGCATCTGCCCGCAAGTGAACCCTGTTTTGCTGTGAGGGTGTGCCTCAAATTGGTCCATGAAGTGCATCTGTGTCACCCAGAATGGAGAGATTGGACAAAACGAGCCGAACTTCTCCATGTTGCAACCCTAAGAGGAAGAGAAACTCCTCCTACAAGTTTCTGCTGTCCTTGAATGTTGGTTTCTGCAATTGTTGAAAGTTATATTTCTTCAAACCATTTTTCAAACCATCTTCTAGAATCTAGACAGAGTATTCACTGTCACGGTCTCCCAAGACGATCTCACAGGTACGATCATCTTTCCAGCGGTGCCAACTGTCTCTGAAAGGATGATCGAAAAAGGTGACTTTCACCGTCTTTTGACACACAGAGTCCTTCGTACAAAGTAAGCAGACGGCTTATAGGATACTATCCAGGCGCTTTCATTTTTTTTATTATTCATACTAGATTTTACGATGTAAAATGAATGCGCGGGTTGAGGGTCGGATGCGGTTCCGAATTTTGCCGAAAGAGTTCGGATGCGGATCGGATGATCAGACTGTTATTCGCGCAGGGCTCTTCTACCTTTCACTTTACTGTTTCTGACGCACCTGCCTTATGAACATATAAAATTAGTGACATCTAATGAAGCGGGTTGTAATACATAGACATATAGTACTATCTATGAAAGTATCCTTGCAATTGGCACCCATTTTCCTCATTTAGATAGAGCTTAGGTAATATAGAAATCTAGAAAAACTGTTTTGAGGCTTCCTTGCGCCATCTGGTAGGAGGCCAAAACCTGCCGATTTTCAGAGTTCCTTAAATCGTTCAGTGCGGCGCTGACGCCTCTGTCATCATCGGTGTCAATATTAACTCGGCAAATCGAAAATGCTCGAATGGTTTATTGATAAATGAATGCTTCCGGTAGTGCGTCTGATTAATAGATATAACGTATAATGTTAGTGTTTATTGCTGTTAGTTATCATAGTCCTTGAAAAAAAGGGCATACGAGAGGATGTTTGAGTTGTTTAAAAACATAGAAGGGTGTCAATCTGCTTTAACCACGATCCCGATCATGATCGGATCGCGTGAGCGGCGTGTACAAACAGATAGCATGAAAGGCACTGAGGCGCCTCGTCGCTTTGTCGGCTTCATTTCCTGGGAGTAGCAGCGCATCTCCCAAATGCCTTACCACCAACTCAGTCAACCCAGCGAATGCGCTTTCGCACTTCAGCTTTAGTATGGCGGGCCAGAAGAGGGGTCGTTTTCTTCTTCCAGTGGCCGAGAGCGATCTTAGGCTTCATGCGTCATGTGTCACTATCACAATTTATTTGTTAAAGACTTCGCGCCTCACAACGACCCAAGTCTTCGTATGAGGCGCTTAAGTAAAAAAAATATAGTATGCTCACAGACAGTTATACATTCGTAACAACACGCATACGTCCACGCATAGAAAAGGTTAAAAACGATATGGTACCTATGTGTACAAGTGTGACTCACCTTCACGCTTAAAATGTTCGTATGTAACAAAAATATCCAGAATTTGTGGACATGTCATTAAAAGTAAGCTTCATGCGGGTAATGGAACATAGCATCTCCTGATGAAAAGGATAAAATGGACAGGCCTGTCTACTAACATAAATTGGTGCGTGGAAATTCACTGAACATAACATATCACAATCAAGTTAACCGTGAATCATTCTAGTTAAAAATTATAGCTCTCGCACGACTCTTCTGTTTGATGAAGTTTGTATGTTGAGATTTCTAAGAATGTATAGCCCATAATCGTAAAAACAATTTCTATAGAAATACCGCAATCATAAACCATGGTACCAACTAATCGGGCAGCAGCGCCGCAACGGCAAAGGCCAGTTAATATTTGGAAACTGGCTTATAAATAAGACGTAGCAGGCAAATTGCAAGGGCTCGGCATGCCCATCTTTAATAACAGTTTCTGGTTCTCTAGCCTGGAGTGCCAACTGCCGCTGTTTCCAGCATACCGATTATGCTATTTGGGCAACCGAAGTACCTTCTTGCTGCTTTCATCTGCAAGTTCCAACCGGCCATCTTGAAGATATCCACTTCGTAAATGTCTACATTGCAGACAAAGTCAAAAACTCAGTAAAACGCTTTTTTCTTTTTTTGCAAAGGTTTCGTAATACTACTCCCCCCCCCCACCACACACACACACGCACACACAAAAAAAAACTTTTTTTTTTTGTATTGATGATTGTGGAATAAATCCCAATGCTAACGAAGGTGATGTGGCACGAGACCACGTATCATTGTATTCAAGGGATACTGAACCGAAATTTGAATTTCGCAAAATAAGGCCGCAGAAGCTTTCAGCGGTACGTTACGAACTCCGAAACATCACTCATACATCGATATGTCAAACGGATGGCCGTACTTTTAGGAAAAGGGCGCGATCAAGTGAGGGCTATGACGTCATTGTCCACCTGGAAAGTTTGAGAATGAGGGGAAGCGGCCTCGCTTCTCCCTTCCTCGCTTCGGTTCACCAGCTCGACGGGACGTAGCGAGGAGAGGGAATGAGAATCGTGACGTGACTTGTCTCGTCGGCCTCGTCGGCCGTCTTCAATGGCGCTCTTCTTTTCCAAAAATACGGCGATCTCAGATCGCCGTAAACATCACTCATACAGCGATATCTCTAACATATCATCTGTTAGAGATATCGCTGTATGAGTGATGTTTTTGGGCGTGCCGCCTAACCGTCCAGCCTTGTTTTGTGAGCTTGAAATTTCGGTTCAGTATACCTTTAAGGGTGTAAAATCACTTTTTCGCATACTCATGGCTAGGCCCCTTCAGCACCCTTATTTCGCCTTAAAGGGCGGTGCAACGATTTTTAGATTAAACGAATTTGCGTCTCGTCATTTTTACGTTGTTTATCGTGTCCCGGGGGACGGAGAAGACATCTCCTTCATTAAAAAATGTCGCGATTCTGCTGCATAACTGCAAAGCAAAAGTCGAGCTTTTTTTCCCACCTGCAGCCACGAGTGGCAGCCGAAGGAACTATGGTGGAAAGTTTACGTGACCTCGCTCGGCTCTAAGCTGCTGCATAACGCCCGCTGATGTACGGAGAGAGAGGGAGAGGAGGCGTCCTCCGAGAGAGCACGCGGGAGCCTACACGGCACCCCGAATTACGTCACTAGGAGGGGGACCAGGTGTGACCTTGAAGACTGGGAGTGAGTTAAGAATGCCAAAAATGCCAACATTTTTTTTTTTTTTCACAACAACTAGGACACGCAGGCGAAATCGGTTTTCTGTTCTTTAGAAGTGTCAGAGGGCAACTTCCACGAAGTTTTGACCAAAGTCCGGAAATCGTTGCACCCCCCCCCCCCCCCCCCCCTTAAATACACATTTTCAATCGTAGGTAAGGGTGCTGTCATTTTTGATGGGTGTAAAGATGGCAAGAGAACGCCCATCATTATTTATGGGTGTTCTCGAGCCTGAGGCTAGCCAATCCATTGAGGTTTCTTACCTTCATTAGTGTGGCGGCCTCCTGCTATAGGACCTACTCCAGGTACCAAACTGATGTGCTGTCGCCTGCCGTGCAACAAGTAAGTACAACTGACCTTTTGTGTGTGTTTTAGCCATCCCGGTCTAGATGTGTCTGTCAAATATACATTTCAAAGTAAACACGGTAAGTAATACACTTCCAGGTTTCTAAACGTTACCGTGTGGCACCGCACGAGTGACAACGAGGGCGAAGGGCACTCGCTTCAAGTGACACTAAATTACCCAGTCTGACAGGGGTATAACACTCGTCCTGACTTCTTCATAGTGTTCCTCTTTGAGCCTTCCTACCAGCCTTTACCCTCGTGTTTTCTTGGAACTTCGCTTACATATTGTTTTGTTTTTCAGTCAAACGAAGTCGGGAACAGTGCGCGCATGAAGGTTTAATAAATGATCAGGGCATTAGGGAACCTAGAAGAGTGGGGAGTCCATGTTCCAATACAGGTGACATATCGACACTCTCAGATAAATAACACCTCAAAGAACAACACCCACAAATTCGACCTATTTTTGACGTCTGGCACGTCGCAAAAGGTGTTTTGATAATATTCGTACATAATGTGTTATTTATTTTGTTTTATTAGTGTCAACAAACTGTGTTGAAGCTGCAGAATGAAACGTTTTGAACACCTTATACTGTACGCTACGGACATCCAACGGTTATAGATGTTCATAGAAGCTAGAACTGGGCACCTAAGCCCACGACAGGTTTTCTCGTACCATCATTACAGTTTAAGCCCCGCCACAGCTAACACCTTCGGCGCCATCTTTTGACAAAATGGCACCAAAGTAGGTTGCGTACTGGACCTGCTCGCCCACCAAAGTCGGCAAGCAGAAATCTATAGCTTGTTCCGGCGGCGGCAGGCGCAAGTTTCACTTTGGCTGCATGAACGTGTACCTTGAGGAATATAACGTGCTCATGGCATCAGGTTCCAGCGCGTACGAATGGAGTGCCTGCCTTTGACATAGAGATCATATACTAAATCTAGAGGAAAAGGTCCGCCATTTTCCCATACATTCTGGCTGCCGCAAGCGGCGGACCATGCAGGCAGACCCTCTGGGTCCCAAACACGGTTACGTCATCAGAGCAGTTTCGTGAACTTCAACAATCCACGAACTTACCGGTGGAAAGATATTCGCGTTCTTTTCGAAGGTTTCTTTTTGCATAGCGCGCAGATGTACGGCCTCGCGTTAACGCTAAACTAAACCATATACCCGGCTTCGCTGGTGGGGCGCGGCTGGGCGCGGTTGAGGAATACGAAACTGCGCAACCACCAGATTTCCGAGATTTCGACAGAAGGGAAGTTAATGCAGCGTAATGACTTTATTGCTTTTTATAAGCGTTAGAATAGCTCAGAATTTAGTTTACAATGTTAAATTATCACTGTTTATATTGCTGAGAGTTTTCACTATTCGTGTTTACCATGGCAACGTTGCTTTCTTTCTCTCGTGTTCTGTCGCTCTCTTTTGCGATCGTTCACTCGGGACCCAGGATGTCGGCGCACGGGATTTGCCACTCCTCCTCACCCACCTTTACCCCCCTGGCCTTTGACGAAACCAGAACGCTTCGGAAGATAACGCCACGCGAGGGGTACCAGGTGGCTCTGATTCCTAGAGCGAAGCTGATTTATCTCCGGAAAACACCATCGCCGCGACGAGACTCTGGTCATCCCACATGTGCTTGCAAAATTTTCAAGAAGATTGTGGTAAAGTTTGACGTTTTAACAACCGAGGTTACGTGTTTACAGGCGGACAACGACAACTTTCTCCTGAATTATCGAATCTTCGAAAGCATTTTCTTGAACGCACGCCGCACGCTTCAATGCAGCACCGGAACTACGCAACCGCAACCTCGTCATTAGGGAGTTTTCGTAGGCCGTTTTCCACCCTCCGCTACGCTTTCCGCAACGGAGACGCTATCGCCACGCATACTACGCATGCGTGGCGATAGCCTTGCCTGCAGAGTCCCGGATCTCCTTGCGGGTTCCGGAGAACGTGGCGGGACAGCGGAAGCGACCTCCGACTGGTCAACAGGAGCCGTCAACAGTGGGTGCCCACGATGCAGCACACCGCGCTTTGCAAGGCACAGCAGCAGCGACGGTTTAACCTTCCAAGAATGGCTCCAACGGGCAGCACATGAAGGGTCCCGATTCGGCCGCTACAAACAAACGAAAATTAGCCGACAATTTGACAGGAGGCAGTGGCTTCACCATGGTTCGTCCCCGCAGTCGCCAGAAAAGCCGTCAGTGGGAACTGCAAAAGCCACCAAGGTGACCTCTGTGTCCGGTTTTTTTGCTCGGAAAACATTATCTGCGTCCCGACTTCACCCGAACACTACTGTGGCCTAAATGAACTCTCTTGTTGAACCTTTCTTGAGAAGCAGGTTTATCTGTTGCACGAAGTTGAAGACGAAGTTTCCGTTCTATTCTTCGTTCCAGGTTTCCGTAGATTATGTATGCTTCATTTGACGAAACACGAAGAGAAGGTTGGTTAAAATACAAGAACCCAAATAAGAATAAAAACGCTTAAGACGAGGACAGGTAGCGCAGTTACTTCACCTAGCAACGAACATTTACTGATTTCTTCTTCAATGCGTACAGTCTCCCTCCCAACTTCTTAAACTGAAGATGCATAAAAAAAAAAAAAAAAAAAAAAAACACCCTGCAGAAGAATAAAGACCCGAAATAAAGGAATTAGAAAGCAGAGAGAGAGAGAGAGAGAGCAAGAGAAAGAAAAATATAAAAAATAGAGAAAAGAAAAGAACATGAAAGACTATTACCTAATTCAGTTCTGGCTTTAGGTAGTTGATCTCAACCTTGGGCAACCCAAGAGAAGGAGCAGCGATGCTGTTTTCATCACCAGCTATCATGTAGGTTTCAATAAGCTCTCGGCCGAGCTTGTACTTGTCTGCTTGTGTGCTGGAACCTGGTTTCACAATTCGTGCAAAGGCGTTTACGCATCACAATTAAATGATTCGCTCGAAGCACGAGAGACCTCGAGGATGTGCTCTCTTAGGCAAGTGTTCAGTCCTGTGTGCCCAATGTATGGGTCACCTTATGAAAAGGGGATTAAGTATATCACCCGCTCTTCAAAGGGAACGGTCGGGCTGGAATGTTTGACGGCACATCCTTTGTGGGGTTGATGTTGTTAACTCTTCCGCAAAGTTGGTTTACACGCAAGTTGCACGAGAAAACAACTGAAGTGTTGAAGCGTGCTGCCATTCCCTTCAGTTTTTGTGAAGAGTTGTGCACATATGGAATGATGATAACATGGGAAGCTTTACTCCGGGGAGCACGGAGTCTTTAAGGAGCTAAAGTTAGCTGAACAGGGATGGTACTCAGTAGATCTTGCGGATGTCCAGCTTTGAGAAGGCGTTCTTGCTCTTTTGAAAAACTTTAAGCCAACAAAGTGGCAACAGGATTTGTCGGCAGAAGAGGAAAGGGGGGACCGAATACTTCCATGTTTGACCAGTTTTGAACGGGAAATGCAAGATGGAAGAACTGGTTTTGGGGATCGTTGTTGCAAAGCCCGTTCACACACTTGCAACCGAGTAGGAAGGAGAGGGACAAGACCGGTTTTTAAGCCTCTTTCGACGGCAGAGGACATGCTACTCAGCAGCGCATCCCGTCCTCCGGCTTCGCAAGAGGCTTAAAAACCGGTCTCGTCTCTCTCGGTCTTACTCGGTTCTGCTTTTCTCTCCCTTCCTCCTTTCCCCCCTTCTACCCTGTCCACCGTTGCCCGTTTCTTCCTCCCCCATGGCGAGGAGGATCTTCCGCCTTGCAGAATCAGGAGTCTGGTCGTCGGCCTTTAATGCCTAACAAATGCCTAACAAATGCCGGAGGGAAGAAGACAGAAACGAAGATCAAGATACTGGAAACCGTTACCTGAGGTGTCTAATTTTTGTAAAACCCAGGCGTGACGACGAAGAGGTAAAGGCGTTAACTATGAAATCAGAAGAAACGGAGATGGGTAGATGACTAAATAATAATCCACATAACGAAAAACGTGGTAGATGTGTGTGAACTCTTCAAGGCGTGCTTTCATCTCACGGTTAACATACAGGAGGAAGACTTCACCGAGGATCGGTGCAAGGCAACAGCCTAATCAAAACACCTGTATTCTGCCCGAGAATTTCCTGTCCATAGTGTAGATTGCAGATAGAGGGCCAAAGTACGCCAGATAAGTTCTAAAACTCGCATGAACCATGTTCGTGAATTGCACTTGATACAGAATCAATTAGTAAAGGAGGATCGAATCGGTGATATAACTCCTATTCCTCAATATCTAAAGAGAACATAGTATATGCCGTGCATTATGTGCGTGTTCGCCGTGTATAGCGAACACGACCTATTGAGCCCAAACAACGGCGGATGCAACCGGAGACATTGGGAGTGGAGAGCCGAGCGGTCGCCACGGAGAAGCACGGGACTCCTGGATGCCATAGACTGGGCGCGGTCGCAGACCAGAAAAGACGCTTCTCATAAAACCAATCGATTGCAAGCTAAACATTACCAAAAATATATCCTCGGGCGATTTCATCTCAACTCGGGCACAAATTTTGGGACGAATTTTATATTCTTGTCAAAAAAATTCCCATAATAAAAAGAGGACGCAAACGGCAAGTTCGTCGGATTTTTTTATCTCAAGTTATGGACCGTTGAAGCGGCCAAGGTGGAAACTACCGTTTTTTCAGCTAATCGGTGGTGCCATATTTCACTCCATCCCTTTTACTTACTTTTTACGCTACATCGATATAACGTTTTGGGAACACTCTTTAGATATGCTTTTTTACGCTAATTAAGCGTCTAGGTCATAAGATCCTGAATGTTTTTTTTTTTTTTTTTTATTTGTCAAATTGCCTCTCTGCGACGATATTTGACGAAATTCAGCAAGCTGTGCTGTGTGACCTAGTCAACATATTTTTATGATCTTTACATCACCGTAAAGCTCCAATTAAGTTCTTTCTTTTGAGTATAATTTGGATATTTTTCGATAAATATATGATGCGCTACATATGCCTGAAAAACGAATATCTCCAAAAACTAGCAAATTTAAATTCAATTTTCCAAAAAAAAAAGCTTTTTTTTTTTTTTTTCATTCACAGTTAGGTAATAGTCTATCAGGAGCTACCAACATAAATTGTAATATTTTGCTTGTATGGCCGATTTCAAGACTCGAATCTCGTGCTATGAGCGTTTTGAACGGGACTTGCATTCAATGTAAATTAAAATATCTCCAACCCTGAGGCAAAGAAATGTTTTTCTTTTCTGTTGATTGGCGGGTTTTCCGAGGTCTTCCGGACGGGGCCTGCACGGCCACAGTTATGGCAACCGCGGGAACCCAGATGTCTCCGGACAATCTTCGGGTCCCGTCGAAATCCCCACCCATACCCACGGGAACGGTGCCAGTGGCACCGTGTCCCCAAGCTCAGGGAGAGTACTGGCCCACCAGCATCCTCCCCAAGGCAGAGGACGGCCCTGGACCAAGGGCCCCGACCGGGACTCGTCGGTCTCCTAACTTTGTGAAAGATAAAGTTATACCACTACCACCATCTCCCTGCCTTTTTGCTTCCTCCGGGCCTGGGCCAGCCACCTCGAACCTTCGCTCAGAGGAAGCCCGGTGAGCCGTCGGGGCAGTTGGCACCTAAGGCAGAAAGTTTCTGGGGGAAAAAAAAGTAGTTAAGTTACTGAGTATCGGTATTAAAAGTAACTTGAGTAGAGTAGAGATTTCACTATTGCAAAAGTAGTTGAGTAAAATACTAACTTTAAACAGTAGCTAGTCACTTTTTAAGTTCCTTTTTATATATATTTTTTTTTCTACCAGTACTGCACAAAACACGCTAAATGACGTTAATTGCATAGCGCGAAATCGAAGAGCACACCAGCTTGAAAGCAGGTGTTGAAATTGTGGTGCCTCCTTTGGGTGAGCATGGAGGCACCTTATGGGCGAGAGTTCCTACGGGGAAAGGGGGGGGGGGGGGGGTTGGAGGAGCGTGGACAAGTCCTGTCAAATGCGCGTAGTCTACGATAGCTTAGGTACACAAAGAAATGCTGGACTTTGACGCTCAGTTTCCCAGTTCGCGACCACTATAGGTGACGCACTGGGGCTCCTTTCCTGGATGCCCGTTTCTTCCGAGCAGTCAGATATTTCGACGTCCAGCTCTTCCCCGCGGTTACTCAGCACCACTTGAAAAACAAACACTTGGAGACATACCTTTTCGTTTCCTGTCGGGTTCCAACTCTCGTTGAAACTGGACATGAAACGGGGGAGGGGGAGGGGATGAAGGTCACAAAGCCGCTGAAAAGATAGGCTTTTTTTTTTTTTTTGCAAAACCCTATTGTTTCTTGTGCGCAAACGTTTATTGATGAGAAAACGTAACACTATATATTTCGAAAGTAATTTGTAACTTGAGCAGAAGTTACTCGGAAAAAAAATATGTAAGCTAAACAACTAACTACCAAAATAAATATCTAATTTAAAGTTACTAAATTACTTATGAAAGTAGTTAAACTACAGTAGCTTGAGTATACCCTTAGCGAAAAACCGGGGCTCTTAGAGTATACTTTATTTGCACTTCCAGAAGTATGCTTGTTGCTCTAAATTGGCCGGTTTTTAGTATACTTCTGACGCACTTCAAAGTAGCATTTCGCCATACTTTTAGTATACTTCTAGGCATATCTGTAAGAGGCATTTTAGTATACTTCTTACGCACTTCAAAAGTAACATTTCGCTATACTTTTAGGATACTTCTAAGCATGCCTGTAAGAGGCATTTTAGTACACTTCTTACGCACTTCAGAAGTAACATTTCGCCATCCTTTTAGGATACTTCTTCTAGTACACTTCTGAGCAGAATTTTAGTATGCTTTTATGCAGGCCTTTAGTACTATAAATTGTACCCCGGATTAAATTTGGAAGCAGGCTTTCAAATATAATCGGGGGTACACTTAATAGAACTTTTAAAGCATTTCACCAATTTATTCCTGACCAATTCCAGATAAGAAAAGTAGAAAATTATATTGATTTAGCAATTGCAGTGGTTTGCAGTTATCGAAACTGAAATGCATTATGTTACAGGCTTTAATGTAGACGAGTTCAAAGTGATGACAAATTAAAGTAAGAACTTTTTATTAAACAAATATTTTTTTCAATATAATGAACATATGTTGCCTAAAACAAACACTTACGATGGAACAAAAAACGTAATACTTTTAGTGGCTTACAAATATCACAGATGCACTTAAAGCTTTATAAACAAGCTCTTATTAGAAGAAAAAAATAATTACAAACTATCATGATGAAGAAAAACGAGCAAAAATAGTATTGCACCTGTTAATATAAAACCTACAATATTTATCATCTACCATGACTGAAGTAACATCACCTACATGACTGAAGTAAAATGAATGAAAAAAGTTAATGCACTTGTTAAATAAAATCTAAATTAATCGCTAATCAGATTTAAGAGAAAAAAAAAGCCAATGCGCAAAATAAATGAAAATGAAAGCTAATTTTTTTTTTTTTTCATTCTGCAGTTTTCTTTTGTGTGTTGGAGGCTTTGTTTTGAGTGTAGGAAGCATTGCTGCACTTCCTTTACAGGTATTCTTTCACGGACTTCCGAGTTTCTCCAGGGAATTGGCAGTAACAAAAGCTGAAAAGAGAAGACAATAGACAATTAAGGAACTTGCCTTAAGACTCCATATTTACTTAATACTACTTAAAATTATACTTCAGGTCCACATAATTTTAGAAAATTTCACAAAAAGAAACCAACAACAAAAAGTTAATCATCTAAATATATTGAGCACGGGGACCAATGACTATGCTTATTGGCAACTGTGAAATGTTGCTGCTGTGAAATAATGTAAAACAAGGCATTTCGTCAATTTGCAATGCATTAAAGGGATCATGAAACAAGTTTACTGTGGAAACAGTCTGGAGCTCGTTACTTTTATTTCTTTTACCTTATCACAAGTACGACAAAACACACCGTGATCCCTCAAAATGTCGCGAGTGCACTGCGTAATCAGAAAGGAAAAAAGGGTCCATTTTTCATCATGCAGCTTATGGTGGCCACAGGAACTACTGGCTTGGCGCCAATAGTGGTTGAGTTTACGGGTTGAGCAGGTATCTGCCCAATTTGAAGCTAAGGTTTTTATAAAAGTTGTCATTCACTCATTTGGCCCCCAATTCATGTCACACGCACGTGACCTGGAAAGGACTCTAAAGGTTGAGGGGCCCCCCAAGCTTAAGTCTATTTAATTTTTTTAATAAAACTAGTGCACCTTGGAAAAAATTGTTTTCTGATCTTCACTGCACATGCGATGGTGAGATACTGCCACACTTACTTGGCCGAAGTCTGAGGACTATTTCATAACCCCTTTAAAAGCCTGCAAACATAACATTCTTTGTGACAGGGACTCTCAAACTTTCCGACATCAGCGAACAAAAATTTACTAATGTTATTGTTAGCCGAGGAGCCCCTTCCACTCTTGGCATTGTTGCAATTGAGTGTATGACAATGGTATAGGAACGATTGAGGAAGTTCAGGTGCTGAAAGAACCCTCAGTATACTGTACTAGGCACCCTGTTCAAGAACCAGTGCCTCAGGATATTTGGCTAGAAAGTCGGAGATAGCATAGCTAGACAATAATTTTAAACACACAGATGACCACATTTTTTTAATTTTGATTCTGACATCTATTTTATATTATAATTCAGGGTTTACTGATATAAAACCAACTGAGGCCATACTGTACCAAACAATTACTTTAAGAACAACTGAACAAGCTGAAAGTTTTTGAAAGATTCAGCAGCCTAAAGCTGGGGTAAACAGTCAGCTATCTTCAGAAAATTGTACACAAAAGTAAACAATACTGAAGTTTCGTTAAGTTTAATCGCTGATATAAATCGACGATCAAAATTAAGCAGAAGGAACATCAGAGCGAATTATAATCTAGGCAAAAATTAAAGTATGCTAGAACTGGGGCACATTATTGCAAACCAGAGGTGTAGCGCAAGACGTAATGACACAAAAAGACAAATACCTCCCCCAACATAAGCCAAAAAGAAACAACCATCCATGAGTACCGAGACACAAGTCCAATGGTGACCAGACAAAAGCTCACCGGACAGAAGCTCACCCGTTTTTTTCTTAGACCCACACAATAGCTCACCCCCTTTTTTTTGGCTACCCGGTGAGTCACGAGCTGGGCCAAAGTGCGGACGCAATGGACATTGCACTATTTTTAGAAGAAGTGGTACCCCATCTCATGCAACGGTGTCGACAGGTAAGCCATAACAGGCGCAGAAGCAACGATTTGGGACAAAAATTTAGGTCACCAAAATGAGTGGAGCTGAAGCTGATAAGATCAATCTGGGTTGACTCAAGGTATGCCACAACCGTCTGGAAAATATTTGCAAGGGGCTCCAGGTACACCGAGATCTACCAAGACTGCTGGAAACAGCCTGTACGGGACTGCATTTCCTTCTAACCAATCGAAAAACTTGTTTCCAGTCTAATCAACAAACCATGTGCCTATCAGATTTAATTCATTGTTGTGTTTTAGTGTCGCACGCATGCACCTAAGTTGTCTGCACTCGTGTTAAGACCAACATGAAATTTTCACGTGGTGAGCTTTTGACCGGTGAGCTTCTGTCTGGTGAGCTTTTGTCCAAGATTTAAGTCCAATATATGTCAAGAGTAAACTTAGTATTTGTTCCTGTTAAGTTTGATTGCAATAGTGCCTTGCCATTTCCTCTTTATGGCAATTTACTCACCTATCAAATCCTTAACTCCCTTTTTAGGAAGCTTTCCCTTCATTGCCGACCCCGTAAGGCAGCAGTTTGTCAGGGCCTCAGTTTCAAATACCATGACCGCGAGTTCCTGAACGTAAATGGATGGCTGCTTCGTGTCGACATGCTTCAACTGCGCTTCAGGAAGCGCAATGTCTCCAAAGGTTATCTGAAACATAAAAATAGAACCGAATACGGTCATTACATCCCTATGAATGCCTTTTAGATGAGCGCATGTGCACGAATGGCCGTGACATGCTGGTGGTAAGGAAGTGTTTGATGAAGAGAGCTAGCTAATAGTAAAGAGGGTAATAAGGCTAGTTTGAACATTTACTATATAAAGTCCACTGGTCAGGCTAGTCACCATCACATTGGCGCAAAGCATTTTTGTTTAATAGGGCGATTGATGCCTCACTCACACGCTTTTTCCCTTTTTCCCAAATTTCATATGCTTCATGCAGTTCTCTGCTTGTTCTGTCATTGTATTTGCGAGAATCTTAACATAATGCAATACCGGGGAACAGAGGCATCTGCTGCAGTGAATGGCGAGGTGGCCAGACAGGCTGGCTGGCATGGCAGCCACATGCTCACGGGCAGGGTCATTCCCACATCTGGCCCATATACACTGCCCCTCACAATATTGGTATCTGATACACAACGCCCAAAACTCACCCAGCAATTTTATCCTTGTGTTTTATGCTGCAAGGCTAAGACGGCGGGGCTTGGGCCTGTTGATTCTGTGGCAGAGCCAAGCCATCCTATTGTGTGCCGAAGACATCACAGTAGTGCGGTACCGCTGACCGACTTCCTTGAATTGTGTGACACTGAGTGTACATACCTGCCAACCTGTGGAATTTCAAATTTATAAAAGTCGCGCGGCTGCGGCCGGGGGGGGGGGGGGGTTACGCGAAGCGATGTGCAGCTTAATGTCAGCCTGGCCAGCGTGCGAAACGCTTACATCACACGTGTACGTGCTACACAATCCAAACTTCTCTTGCTTTTTGGGCGGCATGAAGCACGGAAATTTCGACGTGTAGGACTTCAGGAACACCTGAAAGTACCTCTTTTGAGGTTTCGAGTTCGGCATTGCGCCGCGAAGCCACAGTGACAAGGAGAATGCTACAGTTACACGCGCAACAAACACAGACGCCATACTTTTTGCCTCGAAACTGGCCGAAACAACGAGGCCCCAGCAACGTCTGAACACGCCGAACCAACTTGCACCTCTGCACCGCCGAACACACGAACAAAGGCTTTGAGCTTTGGATTGGTTTTCGATTCGTGGCCACCGGATAGACGGATAGTAAAAACCACGACGCTGCTGTGGACGGTACCTATCGCCCTCTTGTGGCAATACAAGATACCACCAACAACGGAGTTACAAAAACAACAACAAAAAAAATAAAAAAATTTTTTTGTAAGATTTGAAGCAAGATTCGTAAAATCGTAAAATTAGTCCCAATTTGTACATTTTACGAAAAATTCGGAAGAGTTGGCAGGTATGAGTGTAGGTACGGTACCACATCTGGTCTCACATTGGGCCTCTCACGAGCAGGCTTGTTTATGCCTCAACTTTATTTAACAAGCTTTTGGCGACCTGAATTATACACATCTGCAGGTAGCTTGCTTCTGGATAAACAAACCCACTCGTGAGAGGTCCAATGTAAGACCAGCTGTGATACCATACCCTCAGTTTCACACAATTAAGGAAAGTCGGTCAGCGCCACCGCATTCCCGTGGTGTCCTTGGCATCCAATAAGATGGCTCGGCTCTGCCACAGAATCAACATCATAGAGCAGCCGTCTGAGCCTTGCAGCATAAAACACAATAATAAATTTGTGGATGCATGAATGAACGTGCCCATGAGCACGTGGCTGCCACGTGAGCTAGCCTGTCTGGCCACCTCGCCATTCACTGCAGCAAATGCCCCTGTTCCTTGGTGTTGCACGATGTTAAGATTCTTGCCAGATACAATGCCAAGACAAGCAGAGAACTGCATGAGGAATATGATATTTAGGAAAAAGGAAAAGAGTGTGTAAGTGGGGCATCAATTGCACTATTAAACAAAAATGCTTCGCGCGAAGTGATGATGACTAGGCTGGCCGAAGAGGCCTACATAGTAAATTGTCTTTCCAAATAAACAACAGTTGCGAGTGTGCCAAGGCTAATAGTAATCAATATTATTGATTATTATTAGCTATATTCCTAACAGCCATGCAAGTGTCCCTTTAAGAGAACATGCACATGGACTGTAGTAAGTGCCTCCAACTATAATTACGCTTCACTCTGTGATTGCAGCCTCCGGAAGTTCTGAATTGGCAATCTTGCAGCATGCAGCAGTCGACTGGGGAAGTGTTATCGAAGCTGAAGAAAACATCCGCTGTCGAGCACATTCCAGGCTTAATCTGCGTCGTTTATTAAAGCAGTTTTCTGATTGTTTTTTTTTTATTTTGAAAATGCCAGTCCTTAAAGGCAACGCCCAGAAATTTTTAAGAAACTTCTACACATTATGCGATCGAGAATGAAATGTGTCCCACAGTGGATACAGTAAAACCCCAATTATGCGTCCCCGGTTTATGCACAACTGGACGAGTCAGCAGAAACTCACTGATTTCTTTTGAAGTTCCAATGTGATAATAAAGATTGATTGGCACCTCTATTACACAATTTCTAGGTTACATTCATAGTTGCATGAGGGTTCTAGCTTCTTCAGATTCCAGCAGATTATCAGCTTAAAGGCTGTTTGGAAGTTCTGTATGTCTTTGACCCGTAACTGTTGTTTTTTGGATTATCCAATGTTGTCGCGCAGTCTCCTGAAAGTCACATAATCGAGGCACCACTATATCCTCCAGCTTTGAAAACGCCTCAACCGATTGAATGCTGCGCGCCCTACAGTGGCTGAATGAGAACTTCCGCTGGCCGCATTCGTGGAGTGTGGCAGCATCACTCGGAAAATCATCGAAAGATAGTGGTGAACCTAATACACTATTTCCATCCAGTTCCCAGAATTTAGAAGGCGTGCGTAGAGGCAATGAGGGATATATCTGTTGCAAAAATTGTTCCCTGGGTTCTAACTGAATTATATTTAGGTTATGAAAATGATCAGCAGAAAGCAGTCCTGACATTGTTGGGATGGCCTAAGCCTGCATGAACAGACACCCCATATACAGCATCTAATTAAAAAAAAGAACCTTTTAAAAAAGAGGACGGGTCTGCTGAAACCTTGCAAACCACGAACAAAGCAAATCACTGAGATTTAAGGACACGACAGAAACAGAGACAACACAAAACAATTCAGAAATGAAACCAACAATACGGTTAGCACTGTTTGAAGAACCATTACCTTTCTATGCCTCAACATTGCTAAGCTTCTTCCATAGATTCCAATGCTTACCTCTTCGCACATCCTGGTGGAATGTGGAAACTTAGGCCTCACATTAAAAGGTCAGTAAGTATAGCTATGGTTCTAATAGTTGAACCTCTCTAATAGACACATTTTTTGCTAGAACATATGGTTCGTTCACACTTTTAAAAAGCAGTCTTGCTGCCGACCGAATTTGGTCACCAAAAAAAGACCGAACTGTTCAGGCTTAGCAGAATGGACAATTGGGCGAGTTTACGGTAGAGATCATTATAACTTACAGTGCGACTAGGACAAAGAGAGACAGAGGAGAAAACACAGGCCAAGTGCTTAACGAGCAACTGATTCGATTGAAAAGGAAATACATATGATGATGCTGCTGCTCGTCCAGGCATGCCCCTCCGTGGTCCTGGCGCTTTTTCTTTCACTTAACACGATACCAGCCGAATTATCCGAGATACAAAAAGCCGATCTCGCTCTTTATCAAAGTCACTGTGGGCTGGCTCACACACAAGGATCCGTTTTGTGTTATGTAGTACGTCTGCATCATTTCTCGGGGTAGTTTCTGGTTGTGTCGGAACATCACTGTCGTGTTGTTCAAAAGGGGTTGGCATCCGCAATCCCGGCAATGCATTGTGAGATGTGTGTGAGCGGTTCCTTTCATAGAACTGTGGTGTTTTCGTAGTCTTATGTTGAGGCAACTCCCAGTTTGTCCTATGTAGGCACGCCCGCAGGAAAACGGGATCTTGTAGACCACACCTTTTATGCAGGCGACAAACTGCATTCCGTGTTTGATGCTGCAGCGGCTGTGAGATGTAGGATCGTCATTTCTCGCACGTTTGTTGACTGTGGAGCACACAGATCTAAGCTTGTGGCGGGCGGAAAAAACAACATTCACATTGTATCTCGTGGCAGCTTTCTTGAGTCCGTGGGAAAGACGGTGGATGTACGGTATGACTGAAGTTTTCCTTTTCTCTTTCTGCTCGAGGTCACATTGCTCGATCTCTGGATCTGTTTTAAGGGGGGACATGGGCCTAAATTTTAAATTTTTTTGAAAAAATTCATTTTTCAATTTTAATGTTTTCAGTTATATAAACTTATTATACACCCTTACACCAAATTTGATAACTATACGCCAAACAGTTATGTTGATATAAAATATTTTCAACACATTGTGAGGCAGTAACAAAGTAAAGGAGTTCAATGTTCGAATGCATTTTTCTCAGTTCCACTTTTTGCAGCAAAATTCATACGAAGGAATCTTTTGTTCGAAGGTAAAAGTTTTCTGATACCACAATCAAGATGTTTCTGAACTGAAATTTACTGGGGAATCGGGCTATCTACTTTGTTTTGTTTTAAGTTGAAGTCCTCAGTGATAAAAAACTAAGTTTTCAAAAATTGACATAGGACAGATATGCATCTCATATTTTGAGGTAATAACTCTTCCTGAAATATTTACATTTAAGTTATTAAAACTAGATAGCCCGAGGTCCCATATCCCCCACTTTATATTCAAGCAGTCAAAGTGATGCTTATTAGCTTCATTTCAATGTCATAGATTTCTTAATGAAAAGTGACACATCATCTTATGCAGGTATGTAAATTTGTCCTAGAGAGCTGAGAGTTTTCACAGTACACCTACATCTGAAGCTAAATCTCCCCTGAAAATTTCATTTTGATCACTTGAGTAGTTCAAAAGTTTGACCTCTAGCCAGTGTCCCCCCTTAAGGTATTTCATGATTTTTTCGCAAGCTGAAGTAATGACCGAATTAGGATACCCCGAATCCTTGAACCGTTGAATTTGGGACATGAAGCTGGAACTCAATTTGTGGATGCATGTGCTTGTTAAATCTGTCCTCAGACAGGAAAATGCGATGCCTTGTGTGACGAGTTTGGAGTGGGCTGAAGTCCACATTCATCGGATGGCAGGACAAGGTGTACCTACAGAAGTCCGGAGTATGCATAGGGTCGAGGGTAGCCTCTGTGCTCAGTAACATCTTCCTAGGCAAGATCCATCGGGATCTGGAACCTTGCTTGGAGAAAAACACCAAAAAAGTGTTTAGGTACGTAGACGATTATTTGGTCTTCGTTGAGAGGGCTAATTTCCATCAGAAGCTTGACGATGTGCTGAAGATCTTCACGAAAAAAAGGCAAGGACTTTGATTCACCTATGAAGCCCCAAAAAAGAACCTTATTGAGTTCCTGGATCTCCGCATCAAAGAGGGGGATGATCATGTTTGCTGGTGTTACAGTCCCAGAACAGCAAAGGCTCTTCTAAACTTTCAGTCAGCCCACTCTAAACTCGTCAAACAAGGCATCGCATTTCCCTGTCTGAGGACAGCTTTAACAAGCACATGCATCCACAAATTGAGTTCCCACTTCATTTCCAAAATTCAACGGCTCAAGGATTTGGGGTATCTTAATTCGGTCATTACTTCAACTTGCGAAAAAATCGTGAAATACCTTAAAACAGATCCAGAGATCGAGCAATGTGACCTCGAGCAGAAAGAGAAAAGGAAAACTTCAGTCATACCATACATCCACCGCCTTTACCACGGACTCAAGAAAGCTGCCTCGAGATACAATGTGAATGTTGATTTTTCCGCCTGTCACAATCTCGGCTCTGTGTGCTCCACAGTCAACAAACGTGAGAGAAATGACGATCCGACATCTCAGCCGCAGCAGCATCAAACACGGAATGCAGTTTGTCGCCTGCATAAAAGGTGTGGTCTATAAGATCCCGTTTTCCTGCGGGCGTGCCTACATAGGACAAACTGGGCGTTGCCTCAAGATAAGACTACAAGAACACCACAGTTCTACAAAAGGAACCGCTCACACACATCTCGCGATGCATTGCCGGGATTGCGGATGCCAACCCTTTTTTAACAACACGACAGTGATGTTCCGACACAACCAAAAACTACCCCGAGAAATGATGGAGACATACTACATAACACAAAACGGATCTCTGTGTGTGAGCCAGCCCACAGTGACTTTGATGAAGAGCGAGATCGGCTTTTCGGATCTCGGATAACTCGGCTGGTATCGTGTTGAGTAAAAGAAGAAGCGCCAGGGCCACGGAGGGGCATGCCTGCCTGAGCAGCAGCAGCATCATATGTATTTTCTTTTCAATAGAATCAGTTGCCAGTTCAGCGCTTGTCCTGTGTTTTCTCCTCTGTCTGTCTTTGTCCTAGTCGCACTGTAAGTTATAATGTTGAGGCTTACTACTCCCTGCCGTTCCCATATGATGTATCTGGGAAATCAGTTTCCTTAGTACAACCCTGCCGTGCCAGTGTGCGTCGGCGGAGGAGGTTAGGAGGTCAACTTTTGACAAACACCATGCATTACTTTGAGTAGGTTACCTATGCTCATTGCTCAGTGACAACCAAGAAATATGCGAGCACCGAACGAAAGCTGTCCACAGCACGGGGTCTGATTTTCGTCTTGGCGAGAGTGAAGGAGCTAAAAGACTGTTTGCAAATATGTTGCCTGTCAGTGCGAGAAAAAGAAGAGTTTGGGAAGTCAACGCACTGGATTTTCTGTGACCAAAAGGGGGACCGAGCAGAGCACAGATTTAAGATTAATAATTAGTGAAGCATCATCAATCAGGTGCGACTCGTGTTCTCACCGAATGGGCAGTCAAGGCTGACATGACACTCGTGTTCAATCCGCGCTTCACACTGACTCCTTTTAGGTAACATGGAAAATCGGTGCTAAAACCTCAAGTTCGTCTAAATTGTGTTGGTTTCGCCTGCCATGAAGTGTCAATCACCGACGAAAACAGAACAAAAAAGACATTGATGTATCGTCTGCTAAACGAGATTTAAAATGATTTGTGAACGTCTGCTATATCACAAAGGATGCAATAGACCTTTTTTAAAAGCTGCATCTACCTACCCTGGCACCAAAAGGCAGTGTGCTGTCGCAAACCAACTGTAGCTGAGGACAGAAAAGGCCGAGCAAGACAAGGAAGGCAAGCGGCAAGGCCATTGCAAGCTGAGGAGGCATGTGACAGAGCCTTGCACGAGACATCCTCGCGCCGCCGAAATTCATATTCTTGCTGCACATAAGCTGACATTCCCTGGTGTGACATATGGCAATAGAATTCCTGCTTTTTGTTCTAATTAAAAAGTTTTCTCCAGCAAAAAAGAAAAAAAAAGATCAAAAAGGTCTTTGATCGATCCGCTTGCCACAGGATATTCCACAGAGTTCTGACACCCAGCGTCAAAAGTCTGCGATTGTGGTTCGAGCATCAAAATAATCTGATCAAATTTGGACGCCCAGCGTCAAAATTTCGTGTGAATGAGCCATTACGGTTAGGAAAAAGACAAGATAAAAGATTCACACCTTTAACTGCGATGTGAAGAAAAAAAATTGTTACATACCATATTCTACACAATATCCTCTTGAACCACAGGGCCTGCCACTCCACGAGTCTCCATAGCCGCAACAAGGGGTGGCACACCTGCCGGTAGGAAGCATCAAATTATAAGAAAATTACTGGTTCAACAGTCAACACTGAAATCACAGGCGCTTTGAAGTTACACACATGTGACACCTGGTTTAACATTAAGGAAAATTAAAAGTGCACACGATTAAAGCAAACACTGCACCAAACTTGCTCCTAGACTTCAAACTTTTAATATGAATGGTGGGAAAGCATGAAGCTGTGAAATCCAAGCCTGAAATCCCATGCTGGACATGTGTATACTCACCATAAAGAAACCATTTGTGAAATTATCCGAGCCCTTTAACTTGCACTAGAAATATTGCTCTCCCTTCAGACTGCTTCGCCACCCCAATACCCCTCAAATCTCATTCCCTGATCTTAGTCAGCTCAGTTCAGAGGCTGTCACTTTTATTTTCAAAATTTCTCTCCTAGTGCACATTCAGTATTTTTGTGCATATTTCACTGCTTTCGACACGGGCACTCACTGTCAACACGCCGCTTCACAAACCACTCCCAAATCGAGTAAGAATGCTGCTGCCACTCTATATCATACTATGAGTGGCCCCATTTCACCTATGTACAGCTGCAACTTTAAAGAGAAATGCACAAGCTATTCCTGTAAGGAGAACAGCAAATTGAGGCATGAAAATTGACACTGTGTGTAAACATAGAGACAGTCAAACTCCAAACCCAAGCAGGGTCAGCTCTCGCATCACGATTCAGTGCTTTACCATCACAGATATTGCCTACCCTGATTTTGAAAAAGTCTCTCCTGTATCAGCATTCAGTTTAACGAAAAAAACTTACAGAATCACAAAGAATGGTAGCAGCAGTAGTACTCATTTTGGGATATGAAGAAGCTTGTTGACCATTTAACGCAGGGAATTAAAGCAAAGTGTAGATAAGAAAAATGTTTTAAACTTTATTTTTTTTGCTTTGTATACATCTTTGTAAGTATGGCCTATGGGCGCCGCCATCTTGCTTACTGGGGGGTACTTAGGTACACTGTGGGCCGCGCCATAATCTGACTACGTCTTCTTCTCAAGGCATCGTAATTAGGTTATGGCGCAGCTCACGCGCTCTCCAGCTAGGAAGATGGCGGCGCCCAGGGGACGTACCTGCAAATGTGTATATGTAATCGATCACTAAAGTTATTTTTGGTGCAAATGAACTTCTAAGCAAAAAATCTTTTAGGTTGCAAATTTGCGACATCGAGCAGTTAGGCCTGGACAAATAGGTTATACTGTTTCACCTTACATCCGGATGCAGAGGACGCTACGTTACAACCTCGACCTCCTGTGCTCTGGCCTCGGCCGCCCTAGCCTCAGCGTCCCCCAGTCAGGTCGGTCCTGGTCTCAACCTGCTCCATGCTGGCTTCAGCCTCGGTGGTCCTGCCCTGGTTTCGGCCTCGTTGGCCCAGGCTTTGACCTTATTAGCCCTGGCTTCGGCCCCGGTCTGAGGCTCACTGGCCCTGGTCTCGACATTGTTGGCCCAGGTCTCGCCCTCCTTTATCCGGGACTCCTTGGACCTAGCAGAGGCCTCTTCAGCAGAGGCCAGGGCAGGTACAGCGAAGACAGGTCCTCGAGCTTGTGATGCAACGTCCTCAGGATCCCCAGAAGATGCACGGAGCTATAAACAGAAAATATAAGCAGTAATGATAGATTATCAGAGTTGTACAACAAAGTATAACATTGGAAGTCCTAAGCAACTGCTTCCCAGAAGTGACCTCTGACTGACCCGCAAAGCTGCATTCCCGTTGCCACCAACTTTTTCTAATGCTGAGGAAAATAACATCATATGTCATCTGCCCTCACAGTGCAAAGGTTACTGAAACAGTATATCTAGTCTCCAATTACTTCAGCATTCTGAACAGCTTGCAGTTTGCATGAATGAATAATTGATAAGTACACTTGAAAAAGCAATAATGACATTGATTAAAATATATCTAACCAAGCACCAAAATGGCAACATTATATAAATCTGATGCGCTCTCCATAAAGCTAACACTTTCTAACAAAAATGTTGTTATACATACCCTGTGACCTTTCAGCTCCTGGCGAAGCTTTTTGAGAAGCTTGTCCTCCACAGTGTCTTTTTTTTTTTTTTTTCTTGTGGGCTGCTTGTTCTGCAACGAGTGATTTCAAGAAAAAAAAAATCAGCAAGTTTTTGCAAAATTTCGAAAGACGTTGCGAACGTCGCTGTTGAAGCCGCAGAATCACAGCGTGGTTCATGTTCCGAAGTTCCGCGATTATAAGCTGCGCCATTGTAAACTCATTTCCTTGACGTCACACTTCGAGCAGAAGAAGCTCTTGTCGAAAAAATAATCAGCGACGGACTCACCCGGTCTGTGTCCGCCGGAGCATCATCTCGTAGAGTGCGAATCGTCATCATCGGGGAACACCATCTGTAGTTCTTCAGCCCATTTCGACCAAGTTTCCAGTCGCTTCCCGGTCGTTGGATGCCACTCAAGCCGTCCCGCTCACCTTCGATGAAGCAACAGCGAGCGTTATTTCATCGCTCCACCCGGACTGCGTTGCGCCGCCACCGTGTTGATATGCGCCTTCCAGTCCCGCGCACTTCATGGCGCTCGCTGCCGACGACGAGTCAGAGAAGGCGGGAATGGACGCCGTCAAGTCTGGCATCGCGGTCACCGATACGAAGCCCGATTGCGACGCCAGGGTCCGTACGAGCTCACGGTCCGCAGCCATGGCTGTGCTTTCTCGTCGAGTCAACGGGAACACTGAACGGCCTCTCGTCGGTGGCGGAAACAATGGACGCGCACCACCGCCCGCGAAGGAGACTCACGTTCGTCGGCGTGAACGTGGCTGTCGCAGCCACCACTGTTCCGGGGAGGCTCAGCGGTAATCCCACTTCGGAATGCTAAAGTTTTCGAAGTAACATCATCGAACGTTCATAAAAAAAACTGGTTTATTTAAAGACAACAAAACTGACGGCTGATCAATCCGGCACCATCTGGATGATCTGGATGATTGTATGGGTATGGATACTACTGCGGCACCTTGCAACGCACTTTGTAACGGGCGGTAGCTTGCGCCACCTAGCTTAAGTCTAAAAAGCGACGTATTTGCAAACGTGGTCGGTCACGCTCGCGACTGATAGAAATACCAAGAACTCAAACGCGTCACGACAGCAACAGACCCCAAATCATTCGAATTTTAACACTGCAATGAAACCACGCGGAGCTCTCAGACGCAGACACGATGAAGCTTGTTTTTTCTGCGTCGACGAAACTCAGGAGCATCGATTTCGCGACCCGGTGCACCACTACACAAACTGCACTGCTTTATAATCCGACTGAGAACTATCGACGACAGAAGATTGCTCGTCGATGTTGGTGGGGCAAATAACACGTAGCACTGATGATTAAACGATGGAATCACAGACGTAGTCGGTCATGCTCGCATATTTGTTGATTGTCACCAAGCAATCACTTTCTTTGTACGCGGTGTTCGGATTCATCCGCCAAGCGCCTGACTTTTGCGGGTTGCGATGTGATATCAGCCTCCCGAAGCTGGTGGATCAAACGGTAATAGCGTATCTCACTCGCTGTTGCAGGCTGCTCACCGCGTCCGTGTAACCAGAACGAACTGGAAACGACAACAACTACGCTGAGACTGCAGCGGCTACCTTTCATATTCCTGAAGATATCAACTAAACGTACCTTTCACAGTTTTTCTTGCGCTCTTGTGAGGGGTAACCACTGCGTCAACGCAACTATTGTTGTCGTTTCCAGGCGGCTCATTTCTTGATCGCCACGCCGGGAAGCTACGCGTCCACAGCGTGTGCGCAACTTATAATGGTCACTACACTCATTCTGGGACGGTGCAATCGCAGACGTAGTCGGTCACGCCTGCCACCGGAACGCTGAGAACTTGATCAGGGGGCTCACGTACAGCACTGAAACGCCACAGCGCTCGAAACAACGCGAGCTGCTGACGCCATTTCATGACACAGACACAGCGACGAAGCACAATGTTGTCCTCATTTCATGGTGAGCGCAGCTAAGCATACTCGGTGCATGCTCTGATTATCCTTTCAGCGCACTTCCATAGTAAACTTTTCGTTCACTAAAAGAAACCTTAGAGAGGCAACTGATAAGTCACTGCACGAATACTTACAAGATCCTTCCAGCTTACTTCCATAACATTCTTCTAGTGCACTAAAAGATACCCAGGACAGGCTACTAGTAAGACGCTTCGCATGAACTTAGAGGCTACTTAGGTCTTAGCTAGTTTACTAAAAGTATACTATTACAGTACTTACTTCAAGCATACTAAGAAAGGACACTAATAGTACAAGCCTACTTCTGGCTAGCATCCTTTAAGGACAATTTTAGTATACTTCTTGAGAATGAGTATCTTAAAAGACCGTAAAGTATACTTAAAGTAACCTAGTTTTCGCTAAGGGTAGTAATTGAATTACGTGCAACTCTGCCCTCAGGGCCAGCTGGCGGCGTCGCCGGAAGAGCCCGTGGATGAGGATTGGCTCAGATCCGATGAGGAGGCTCCCCTCTCGCACTCTCAGAAAAAAAGGTGTATTATTACACCCCTTGTCCCATATAATACACCCCAAAACTTCAATTCGACGTACAGCTCCCCGTAATCGAACAGGCGGCCCCAAAGTTTTCGAGGGGCTTGATAGCCGTGTGGTACAACTTATTAAGATAGCCTGATGTCCATATTATTGACTACAAAAAAGATTACCGGAGTTTTCTTGGCCGTACTGCAAAAGCTCCGTGTTTTCTTTCTTTGGTCTTTGATACGTACTTTAGCAATTTAATAAATTATATCGCGCCGTTATCAAGCCCCTGGTAAAATTTGGTGCCGTCTGTTCGACTATAGGGCGCTGTACGTCAAAATGAAGTTTTGGGGTGTATTATATGGGACAAAAGGGTGTATGGTGATACCCTTTTTTTTTTAGAGTGCGGGATCAGAGTCCTCTCTTGCTGCCCCTACTACATCTAGTGGGAAGCAGATAGATCACGCGAAAAAAGAAAAACCAGCAACCTGTTATAGAGCGCAGCTCTCTGCCGTTTTCGCGTTGTCACATGTTTCAATCTGTTTTTATTTTGTTAAAAAAAAAGAAAAAAGAACTAGGGCACGTATCGAAAAACGGTTTTCTGTTCCGTATTCCACGGGTGGTATGGGATTAACTCCCACGCCTATCGACCTGAGGTCCAAGAATTGTTACAAAGCCCCTTTAAGATCGACACCTCTGAAACACAACAGTCTAGCAAAGGTTATCCCATCATCAGTGTCGCATACTTCATAAGTGGATATGTGCAGATTTTGGTGTCTTCCTGTAACCTCTCCAGTTGTGAGTGGCAGTTACAACTTACAATCAATAGGTTGTGTAGGTGGGCAGATAAATATGACCACATTTTTCTTGGAAAAACAGCGTTCCTTTTTCGTTGTGCCGGGGATTGTCTCTTGATCCTTCCTTGCACCTAATAGCATTGATATATACGGCCAGCAAGAACACAAGCTTTTTTGTGTGATCTTTGGCGAGAAGCTTACCTTCGTGCTGAATGTACTACTTTTTCAGGTCCTCCATGAGTTCTTCGCTGGTTCCCGCGTAGGCGTGGAGTGTGCGCGTCAGTTTCTGCTAGACTTTACTTCTCAGTTGATGGTCACATAGAACGACCGGAGGCTAAAATTTCGTTTGAAGATTTCTCTGGTGAGAGCTGATCACACCGCGGTGACAAGGTTCTTCCGCGATGATTCAAGAAGATTGGACGCGGCTTTTCGGAGGAACCGGAATGACGGGTGGGACGCGTTGTATACGGAAGAGAACGGGCATTTGTTGTGGCAGGATCGTCCCCATTAGGCATAGCTCTTGGGGCACCTCCCTCCTTGAGATATGTATAATTCTGTAGCTTGAAGCCCAGTTGCGGCAACGGAAACCTAGCATAGCTACCACTCCGGGGAGGGGGATGCCTTTGCGATTGTTCCTCAAAAAAGCTGCATCCAATTTTCTTGAATCTTCGTGGAAGAACGTTGTCACGGGTGGTATCAGCTCAGCTGTTTAACTAGAGGAACCTCCAAACGAAATTTTAGCCTCCGGTCGTTCTATGTGACCATCAACTCAGTCCTGGCACCTTGGATCTCCTTTCCAAGGGACCCAAGTTTTCTCTAGACATTTTAACTACAAGGATCGGCCAACTGACTTCAGTTCATTGTGGTGCGACTCACATTTTAGAGCAAGACCTGCAAGCATTTCTTGATGCTGGAGTCTGATCCGCATGCTTCCATCCTCCTCCCCATACAGGCAATGTTCGAATCCGGGGCTACAGTAGAATTGCAGAAAGTTTACCTGAAAATTCTGGAATCAGATAAAACCGGTATTTTTGCCATCTTACCTGAACGCAGACTTGTACAAGTTACTGAAAAAAAGTAACCGATTACAATTACAATTACTTCGCTGCAAAAGGTAACAGATTACAATTACAATTACAGCCTCAAGAAAGTGATTGAAAAATTACTCTAAAGTAATCGATTACTTCCCACGTTACTTTTCATGCAACTTTTTTTAATTACGGTAGCGTAATCCTTGGGACCTCGCGCTCTGTTTTTCTGACAAAAAAAAACAGAAAACCCTTGACTGTTTATGTTTAGAGCTGAGTGAGTGACGCCAAAACACCCGATCCCGCTTGCGAAAAAAAAAAAAAAAAACTAAAAAGAGCACTGTTTAAATACATTACTCACAAGAGGCTGGGTAAGGTCATTTTTCATACCCAGACGTAGTCTCCGGTGTACCAAAAAAAAAAAAAGTACCCAGGAGACGAAGCCTAGTGAAGTAGCCTATTAACTTACGAGGCCCCGTGCTTAGTGGTTTCGAAAAAGAAAAAATATATATTTGCCCACAGCTGAGTGACTCCAGCAGATCTACTCCCCCCCCCCCCCCCACCACCCAAAACGAAAAAAAAAGAAATCGAGAAAAATTATAATGGGTAATTTGTAATTGATTAGAGAAAAAAGTAATTCAATTACAAGGATCGTTACTCCTTGAAGGAAGTAATTGAAGCGTTACAAAGTTACAGTAAAATAGAATCGATTACAAGTAATCCCGTGCTTGTAACCCGTTACGTACATGGCTGCCTGAAGACTCCTATAGACCAAAGGTGAGGCAGGCTTTAAAAAAATGTTTTGATACTCTTAAGACTAGGCCTTCAGGTTCTCTCCGCTCAAAGGCAAAAATAATTTTGCAATTCCCTGAACCTCCCGGCTCTTAAAGCTGACATGGGGGCTCCTGCCAAGCAGTATCTAAATCTTGTTTTATGGCAAAAACCTAAAAAGAAGGAAATCTTCTAAGAAGCATCATTTCAGAAAATGGATGTTGGCGGAAGCCTCTTGTCCTTTTTCTACAAAAATATCTCTCTTCGATTGGTCCAAACCAACGTTTACGAGTTGTCAACTCAACAGAACTAGACTCTAGTTTCCATGACCTCTATTCCACTTCCGAGGTCTATACTATATTTTCTTTAGATATTGAGGAGTTATATTACCAATTCGATCCATACAGGAGTATGGATATGGTGTCGTCTCTGGCTTGTCAGTCGATATCCAGGATATGTATTACTCAATACCACACTGAGACCTTTTGCTAATTCTTCGAGCAGCCATCGAAGAGCAAGGAACAAAAACATTCCAAAACGCGGCTAAGATTAGCGTGGACACATTCCTTGAACTAACCAGTGTGTACCTGGCAGCGACTGTGGTGGCCCATCAAGGGCAACACTTCGCTCAAAAAAGCGGCGTGTGTATTGGCTCCCGGGTCTCCCCTTTGTGATTTGTTCCTGGCAGCATCCAGCAGGAACATCCACGAAGAACCTGAATGACGCGCGGGTGAAGGCCATCTTTAGGGTCGATTTCTTTTTGGTGCTATGCGACACTGAGGTAGAAGATCCAGGGAACGGATGTAAAGAGGTGGTTGTGACGTGTTTCCAAGAAATTTGCTCGGAATTTGGTTTACCGTCAAACTACCACTGGATAAGTCAATTCAGTTTCTGGACCTCATTTTTGAGTTCAAAGGAAATCACGTTTGTTGGCGGTAAGAACCCCGATCATGTAAGGAGTTTCTTCCCTACGAGTCAGGTCATTCGAAGACCATCAAAAGAAGTGTTGGCAGTACTGCTCTTGTCTTTGCGCTAAGCAAGTCCTGCCATCATCAAGTTGAGACATGTTTTAAAGAAAAGATCACCCGACTACGCGACTCTGATTACCCGAGTGCTCTTCCGGTATGTGAGAACATCTCTAAGAAACTAAAGCGTAAAACAGCAAGCGGCGAGGAAGCGATGAATCTACCAACGCGATGCAAAATTGCAATAGTGCCCTACATACATGGAGTGACCCACAGGCTAAAAAAAGATAGCAGGCAGGCAAGATATTCAGGTCGTTCGTTCGGCAGCCAACAAAGCCTACTTCATATGCCGCAGGGTCAACAAAGGACTTGACCAACAGAGGATATGTGTCACAGCCCATAGAACATACAATGCCCCATGTGAAACAGGGGTCATGTATTATATTCCTCTCTCTTAAGGGAGGAATTACATCGGTCAAACTGGCCGATGTATACACGAAATAGCAAGAGAACGCAGCGTCCGTGAAGGGTACATCAGCGGGACATCTGTCAGGCCATCGCCGGACCTGTAGATATGATGCAGAGCTTACCGTCCTTGATGGGAACAACTTTTTCGTACGTGAAGTGTTGGAGCCCTTGGCCATTGAAGAAACAGAAGGTTGCGTGAGCACCTCATTGATTACGGTTCACGAAAAAGAACGACAATATTTGCGGTTTGTCACAAATCGATGAGTGGTAGGCCAAAGGTTATTTAATCGTTAACGCATACCCCTAGGAAGAAGAACAAAGTGCCTAGGCTGGGAAGAGGATGAAGTAAAAGCCATTTGTTAGTCAGCCGTGAGTTTGTCCACTTTTTTCTCTGTGTTCTCGTCTTTTCGTGTTCAGCTGACCCAATTGTCAACGGTATGCACCAACTAGCTCAACTAAAACCAGTAGCTAAATCCCTCTTTCCTAATGGATTCTGTATCAAGTGCCATTCACAAACATGGTCCACGCGACTTTCAACGCTTATCTGGTGTATGTGAACGGGGTTTTCTAGACCTTTCGGCCCCCTATCTGCAATGTACACTAATCGAACATAGAAGGCAAATTTACAGGCAAAAGAAAGGTGTTCGTATAGACTCTTAATTGCTTGCACCGATCCTCAATGAAATCTTTCTCCTATATGTTGACCATTTGATAAAAGCACGCCTTGAAGAGTTGACACACATCTACCCCATTTTCCGTTATGCGGATGATTATTTATCAATCACCCAATCTCCGCTTCTTCCTACTCGGTGGTTAACGCCTTTACCTCTTTGTCTTCAGGCCTGCATTTTACAAAAGAAGACACTTCAGCCGACGGTCTTTAGTATCTTGATTTTCGTCTCCGTCTTCTTCTCTCCGACATTTAGTGGGCGCTCCAACAACGCCCCTCCCCCCCCCCCCAAACCCCCTCTCCCACCAAAAAAACAAACAAAGAAATTCTTCCATTTTGCAGTTTTCATTTCACACTGTTCAAACATGAATTTATCCGGTTCCTCCTTTCCTCTTCTCGCTCCAAATCTTGTCACTTAGTCAACTTAAGTATTGCAAAACAACAAGAACGCCTTCTCAATTGCTTCACATCCACAAAATCTACCGAGTACCATACTTGTTCAGCTAATTGTAGGTCCCAAAAGACCCCGTGCTCCCTGAAGTACAGCTTCACATGTTATCACCATTCTATATGTGCGCAACTCTTCACCCAGACTGAATGGAATAGCATCAAGCTTCAATGCTTGAGTTGTTATCTGTGCACGTTGCGCCTAAGACAACTTTGCAGAAGAGTTAAAAACACTAAAGCCCACAAAGGATGTGCCGTGAAACATTTCAATCTGACCGTTCCCTGTGAAGGGCGGGTGGTATACTCAATCCCCTTTTTATTTGATTTTTTTTTTTTTTTGCTGCAGATATTGGTTATTTACATGTGTTCACCTTCTCGTCAGAGACCCCTTTGCTTCTGAATTCCGTTGCACCACCTGTGTGGTAGGCTCTCCATGCCGAGCTGGTACTACTTTTTGGGAGTACACACTAAACACCATTACACCCTTCAGGGCGTAAATGGGTTGTCCTATAACTAACACCCTCTCTGGTGCAGCAAAATGCCCTAAGGGTGTTATTTCTAACACCCCTAAAGGAAAGCGTCATTCCGAACACCCTTAAATTAAGGTGTGATACCACTGTACACCTTTTTATTAGGGTGTTATGACGGCGCAGTACGCCCTCTAAATTGGGTGTACCACCGCCAGAAAGGGAAGTAAAAAGGCGCAATGACGAACACCCACAGGATAGGGTGTAATAACACAAAAGACTGCACGAAGAAATGACTGCAAATAAGTCGAAACATGCCTGGTTCACTTTTTATTTTTCGATCAAGATTCTACTAGGTTCTACTAAATTTTCTATAGACGATGGCAAGCAGATATCTGGCCGCAGCCATGTCTCTGCTTGTGCAGGCAAGTGCGTGCATTTAGAGGCTTGCAAAAGGGCAAAACTGCGTTCACGCGCACGTCATCAAGCTTGGCGAC
Organism: Ixodes scapularis; assembly: GCF_016920785.2. Lineage (NCBI taxonomy): Eukaryota > Metazoa > Arthropoda > Arachnida > Ixodida > Ixodidae > Ixodes > Ixodes scapularis. The sequence continues at coordinate 79,552,738 of NW_024609839.1, read as the reverse complement.
AGCGAGACTGAAAGAAATAGTTCCCTTTCATCCTCGCAATTTCACCATGACCAAGACGCTTCTGAGTCGGTGGCAGTCCGTGCGAGTATACTTGGGCCAGACTAGGACCAGTTAGGGTGCCTTCATGTGCGCTTCACATAGGGTGATGCCAACTGCCTGTTTCCCTTTCCCACACCCTCGTCCACCGCCATTTTGTTCCTCTCATTGTTTTCCCGTGCGCCGGAAAGTGGCCTTTGTGTCCATCGGTAATCCCATCCGAGGGGGAAAATGCTAATCCTCCCTCCGTGGGTTCCACAACGCTGCTCCGAACTTCTGAGATAAGGCGTTTGTTTCCGGGAGGGTTATAAGCCCCACGGATTATCGCCGAGGAACAAAATGGCTGCTGGTTTGTCGGCGAGTGGTATTACAAAGGATGGCATCACCCTAGCAAAGCGCACATGAAGGCTCCCTAGGACCAGTACGCCTCTGTAAGGTCATGAACATTCCAACCTGATATTGTCTCACGACCCCTTTAAATTTCACAACCGAAGGCCCTAGTCAAATCTCCAACTTTACTTTTCGTGCAGCATTTATGCTTTCTAGCACTGGTGACGTAAGCAAAACTCGGCAGGCTTGCAGAGACGGAACGACCGGGAGTTGCTCGAGACGCAGGCGGTAGTTCATGTTTGTAGACAGTAAAATGGCCTATTATGACGGAAGAAGGACTACTATCAGAAGTATGCTTGCAAAGTTTTTACAAATAAGAGAGCGATCTCATGTAATCCGTGATAGATGCATAATCCGATTCGGGCAGCACAGAACCATTCGCAAACACAATGTCGAGGATGAAGGCGGTCGCTCAATGTATTCAACGGATGTCTCGCGGTCGCCGATGAGCCGCTCTCTGTCGTGATAGATGCATAATCCAATTCGGGTAGCACAAAACAACGCAAACACAATGCCGAGGATGAAGGGGGTCGCTCACATTCAACGGAGGTCTCGCGACCGTCGCTGAGAGCACGAAACAAGACGCTGAGAGCACGAAACAAGAGACGCGGTTTCAAGCGTTCCAACGAAAAAAAAAAAAAAAAAAAAGAAAGCGTCGAGGCGCTGGACATTTTGGTGTCAAAACGCAGAGATAAGAATCGCGTACCCTAACGGGGGTGTCATGGATCCGGCACTTTCGATTGTCTTGCGGCATTGTTTCTTTAGAACTACACAGAACGATAAAATCTCAGTAAAGATGCTATAAGTAGTGCGAGGCCCAGTCAGGTGAGTTTGGAGTACCCGAAATGAGGGGCGTCACAGTTTGTTCAAAGCTTCATCGCAGGAGGTCTTTCTCGGGTTAAAAGTAAGCAGATTCCATCTTGTTTAATGTTTTTTTTTTAATTTCGTATTTTAAGCGGACAAGAAATATAAATACCTCGCCGGCATAGCCGATTCACGCGGGATACTTTTGACACTCAACCAAAAACGGCGTCGCGAACGGTATGTCAGAATGGCGTCGGCACGACCCATCTCATGCGTTAAATATTGGCTAGACCAAAATGGTATGGGCACAATCTTTCTGATTATGTCCAATATCGGCGCAATAGCGGTGTGCTGCTGGGTTGTATATTTACACGTCTTCATTCACCTTTTGCGAGGGGAAATGTTCTTTGTTGTTTTTTTTTTAACCGAAGTCGAGCTGATAAAACTGATGCACGCGTGACACATAATTTTCGGCTGGTGTCGGACGGAGAGTACAATCGGAGCTGCAAAAACTATTCTCTAGCACTTCCTAATCATTCGCGCCTTCGTGTGGCAATTATTTATACTGGATGTTTGTACCGCCGTACATCAGCAACAGTTTCACCAAAGCAATAAACAAGAACGACTATGAAATCATGGCTAAATTCGACAGCATCAACATTACGCCCCTTTCACACCGTGCGAATGAAGGGCGTAAAATTCGCCCGTACACCCTTTTTACACGATTTCAAACACCATCGCTACAAGTGTGGCGTAAAAAGGGCGTGTAAGGGGTGTAAGACGTCACCACACACCCTTTTTACACCCACTGATATTCAGAAATCGTGTAAAAGGGTGTAAAAAGGGTGTTGTTTCTAACTTGCACCCTTTTTACACGATGATGGGTGTTACAATGTTTAGTGTGTACCCTCGCCTGGACAACTGTTTCCAGCATCTCGATCACCGCGAAATGGCGTCCTCGCAGGGTTTTCTCCTGCCGCCGAACAGGTGATAACCACTGGGATTTCGGTCGGGCCATACTCATGTACGATCGAACGACCGACTGGTCGTAACTACACTCAAGAAAAAAGGGTGTAAAAGTGTGTATCTTTACACCATTTGTCCCATACAATACACCCTCGACGTACAGCGCACTACAGTCCAACAGACAGCCCGAAATTTTACTAGGGGTTTGATAGCCGCCTGGTACAACTTATTAAAATAGCTCATGTACGTTTTACTGACTACAAAAAATTATCGGGGTTTTCTTGGCCCTACTGTAAAAACTCGGTGTTTTCTTTATGTGGTCTTTGATGCGTGAGCCATAGGGCTCACGTCAAACTGAAGTTTTGGGGTGTATTATATGAGACAAAGGGTGTAACGATACACCCTTTTACACCCTTTTTTCTTTAGAGTGTAGTGTGACAACCGAACCCAATCAGGCGCCGGTCAATCACGGCTACGCGTGAATACACACGACGCAATGATTGACCGGCGCCTGATCGGGATCAGCCGTCTCTCTGACACGTCGTACAAGGAGTCGGTCTTTTGGCAAAGGTCCGGGTAGGTTCTATTTACAATATGTCTTAAGAACGCTCGAGAATTAATCATAGCGTGACACTAGGGAATTGTAGTAGACCGTTCCCGCAGCCCGCTAAGCACCCGGATAGCGCTCCGTAATCCGCCACAAGACCTTGAACTATGCAGAAAAGGCTGGCGGCGCGCATGCGCAGTTGCGGCGTTTTCTTCGCGGATACCGTAGCGGAGGAGAAAAACGATCTACTACAACTCCCTACTTAAATCGGAATAAAGCCGCTTCACCTTTCAGTTTTACACTCTGTGGTTTACTTAGCCCGTAAATAGGCTTTCTGAAATATTCTACGAAAAACCGGCATGTCAGCTGAAATGACCATCAATAAAAATGCATACCTCAGGTGTCAATAAGAACCTACCAAACTCAGGACTTTAATATCATAAACAGTAAAAACAACTAGACGGTGGATCTGAAAGCGCAAAAGACTGAGAAGAGGAGGGGACAGGACAGAGCGCTTACTTACAACTGTCAAATTTAATAGAGCATCTTGAGAACGACAAGGTGGAAGTGAAAAGAGAAAAGGAAGAAAAGAAAGATGAAATTAAAGTCACTGCTGCTAAAAAGAACATATTTAGTATTATAAATTGAAATAAAATTATTTTAACCTCAGCCGAAAGCAAAGTACTTGTCACGTAAAAAAACCCAAAAAACTCTATACTACAAAAGCGAAAGAAAAAGAAAAACATGAAATAGAAGAGAAAAAAATTACGCTGCGCAAACGGCTAAAACGTCTTCAGATAAAACACCGCTAGAACTGAAGTTCTCTCTGTGTTTCAGGTCTTCAGGGGAAACACCGCAGGAACTGAAGTTCTTTTTGTGTTAGGGTCACTGATGGCGCGCTTATGCACTTATGGCCACTGGTGAGGATGACTTGAGCTTCGTACAGTTCTCTGGTGTTTTTATCACGGAACCGCTTTAGAACTTTGGTGTGGTTGAATGTTGGTGAGCATTTGCAGTCTCTGACATGCACCGCAAGATGTCCCGATGGTGCTGATTTTAACGTTTGGGCATGTTCTCTTAATCTGGTATTAATACATCGCCCCGACTGACCTACATACACTTTGCCGCATGTAAACGGTATTTGATATACTACTCCACTTTGACATTCCACATACTTGAGTCGATGTTTTACACTGCACTCTGCCTGTTGATGCTGTTGGCAATTGATCTTAGGGCAGAGCCTTTTTAGTTTGTCCGGAGCTGAAAGCACAACTTCGACTTGAAACTTCGCAGCTGTTCTCTTCAAGTTGTGGGACAAGCGGTGTATATATGGAAGAACAGTCGGTCGGTGTTTCTTTCGTTTTTCAGTGTCACGTTTTGTATTTGAGGTCATCAAGGATTCTGCGACGTCATATATTATGGAATTCGGATATCCCGACGCTTTCAGTCTTTGCACTTGAGCATCGAAGCTTTCCCCCGCTGAGTGCATGCAAGATTTTTTAAGAGCTGTATTCAGGCAATTTTTTGCGATTCCTCTTTTTATAATTTTGGAGTGAGCCGAATCATACTGTAAAAGACCTTTCTTCGATCGAGGGGAATACATCCAGCAAGCGTGGTTGTCGGAGAACACCAGTCTTAGATCTAAAAAGTGGAGTACGGAGTTCACTGGTGACTCTTGGGTGAACTTGAGACCTTGGCCATTTTCTAAAAAGTTAGATTGGATGTTGTTGAATATTTGCGTCTCATTCTCACTTGGGCGATGTTGAAGGAGAACGAGGTAATCATCAACATATCGAAAAATATGAGACACATGGCTGTTAGAAAGTGTACTGTCTATTGCCCGATCACATTGGGACAAGTAAATATCACATAGTATAGGTGCCACACAGGAACCTATACATATACCTTTCTTTTGTAGGAAAGAATTACCTTCAAATGTGACGACTGTAGCAGAAAGGTAGAACTTTAAAAGTTCTAAGAAGGCCTCTACCGGAATGCCGCACTTGTTTTGAAATGAAATAGTTCCATTGGCTTCAATACATTCACTTACTGCTGCAAATAACTTTATGTGAGGTACTGAGTAAAACAGATCCTCCACATCAAGTGAGAAGCCGAAGCGCACTGTCATTGCATTTAGTTGCAGATACCTAATAAGTTCCTCTGAATTTGTTATTAGGAATGGGTCATTCAGCTGGAGATTCGACAAATGGCTTAAGAGGAACCGTGACATTAAACCCTGCCAAGACCCTTTTTCAGTGACCACAACTCGGAAAGGACATTCGTCCTTGTGTGTTTTTGCGGTAAAAAACATCTCCAAATGGTCCTTTTTCGTAGCAGTAATTGTCTTCCTCAATTGCTCCAGCTCAAGCCTGTGGCACAGTTGGAGCGCTTTAGCCTTCACTCTCTTGGTTTTGAAATCATGCAACTGGTTAAAGTTTTTCTCTAGGGCCTTCCCTGCTTTTTCGAGGTAGAGTGACCTAGGAGTGACAACGAAACCTCCTTCTTTATCAGAAACTAGAATGCTTAGGTTATTCGTTTTGAAATAATTGACAATAGAAGGAATTCTCATATTCTTGTCATTAACTTGACCAGTATGTAGCAGCACATCAACACAATCGTCCACACATCGAATTCTATCAGTTTCTTGGGCATTAGCCGCTATGTCGTGTATCTTAGACACCAGCTGTACGCCCTGCATTTTTGGTGGTGTGCAAAACTTCGGACCTTTCTCGAGTATCTTGCCTATTATATATCATATATTTCGCATATTAAAAGTCTCCGTGCCCAAAATAACCTACGCAAGGGAGAATATGTAACCTTGTTGGGGGATGCTACGATACCTACAGATATAGGCAAGATACTCGAGAAAGGTCCGAAGTTTTGCACACCACCAAAAATGCAGGGCGTACAGCTGGTGTCTAAGATACACGACATAGCGGCTAAGGCCCAAGAAACTGATAGAATTCGATGTGTGGACGATTGTGTTGATGTGCTGCTACATACTGGTCAAGTTAATGACAAGAATATGAGAATTCCTTCTATTGTCAATTATTTCAAAACGAATAACCTAAGCCTTCTAGTTTCTGATAAAGAAGGAGGTTTCGTTGTCACTCCTAGGTCACTCTACCTCGAAAAAGCAGGGAAGGCCCTAGAGAAAAACTTTAACCAGTTGCATGATTTCAAAATCAAGAGAGTGAAGGCTAAAGCGCTCCAACTGTGCCACAGGCTTGAGCTGGAGCAATTGAGGAAGACAATTACTGCTACGAAAAAGGACCATTTGGAGATGTTTTTCACCGCAAAAACACACAAGGACGAATGTCCTTTCCGAGTTGTGGTCACTGAAAAAGGGTCTTGGCAGGGTTTAATGTCACGGTTCCTCTTAAGCCATTTGTCGAATCTCCAGCTGAATGACCCATTCCTAATAACAAATTCAGAGGAACTTATTAGGTATCTGCAACTAAATGCAATGACAGTGCGCTTCGGCTTCTCACTTGATGTGGAGGATCTGTTTTACTCAGTACCTCACATAAAGTTATTTGCAGCAGTAAGTGAATGTATTGAAGCCAATGGAACTATTTCATTTCAAAACAAGTGCGGCATTCCGGTAGAGGCCTTCTTAGAACTTTTAAAGTTCTACCTTTCTGCTACAGTCGTCACATTTGAAGGTAATTCTTTCCTACAAAAGAAAGGTATATGTATAGGTTCCTGTGTGGCACCTATACTATGTGATATTTACTTGTCCCAATGTGATCGGGCAATAGACAGTACACTTTCTAACAGCCATGTGTCTCATATTTTTCGATATGTTGATGATTACCTCGTTCTCCTTCAACATCGCCCAAGTGAGAATGAGACGCAAATATTCAACAACATCCAATCTAACTTTTTAGAAAATGGCCAAGGTCTCAAGTTCACCCAAGAGTCACCAGTGAACTCCGTACTCCACTTTTTAGATCTAAGACTGGTGTTCTCCGACAACCACGCTTGCTGGATGTATTCCCCTCGATCGAAGAAAGGTCTTTTACAGTATGATTCGGCTCACTCCAAAATTATAAAAAGAGGAATCGCAAAAAATTGCCTGAATACAGCTCTTAAAAAATCTTGCATGCACTCAGCGGGGGAAAGCTTCGATGCTCAAGTGCAAAGACTGAAAGCGTCGGGATATCCGAATTCCATAATATATGACGTCGCAGAATCCTTGATGACCTCAAATACAAAACGTGACACTGAAAAACGAAAGAAACACCGACCGACTGTTCTTCCATATATACACCGCTTGTCCCACAACTTGAAGAGAACAGCTGCGAAGTTTCAAGTCGAAGTTGTGCTTTCAGCTCCGGACAAACTAAAAAGGCTCTGCCCTAAGATCAATTGCCAACAGCATCAACAGGCAGAGTGCAGTGTAAAACATCGACTCAAGTATGTGGAATGTCAAAGTGGAGTAGTATATCAAATACCGTTTACATGCGGCAAAGTGTATGTAGGTCAGTCGGGGCGATGTATTAATACCAGATTAAGAGAACATGCCCAAACGTTAAAATCAGCACCATCGGGACATCTTGCGGTGCATGTCAGAGACTGCAAATGCTCACCAACATTCAACCACACCAAAGTTCTAAAGCGGTTCCGTGATAAAAACACCAGAGAACTGTACGAAGCTCAAGTCATCCTCACCAGTGGCCATAAGTGCATAAGCGCGCCATCAGTGACCCTAACACAAAAAGAACTTCAGTTCCTGCGGTGTTTCCCCTGAAGACCTGAAACACAGAGAGAACTTCAGTTCTAGCGGTGTTTTATCTGAAGACGTTTTAGCCGTTTGCGCAGCGTAATAATTTTTTTCTCTTCTATTTCTTGTTTTTCTTTTTCTTTCGCTTTTGTAGTATAGAGTTTTTTGGGTTTTTTTACGTGACAAGTACTTTGCTTTCGGCTGAGGTTAAAATAATTTTATTTCAATTTATAATACTAAATATGTTCTTTTTAGCAGCAGTGACTTTAATTTCATCTTTCTTTTCTTCCTTTTCTTTTTTCACTTCCACCTTGTCGTTCTCAAGATGCTCTATTAAATTTGACAGTTGTAAGTAAGCGCTCTGTCCTGTCCCCTCCTTCTCTTCTCAGTCTTTTGCGCTTTCAAATCCACCGTCTAGATGTTCAACCAACTAGCCCCCCAATTAATTCTGAAGTAAAAACAACCACCGCCAAATACAAAGTCTACACTTAAGTTTGAATTCTAACATTTTTAAGCGGCGTTGGAACCAAACTAGAGTAAAAGTTTGCTGCCATATTGACCCTCGCTTCTTTTTCTTTCTCGGCAGAGCTTTTTTTTTTTTTTTTTTTTTTTTGAGGAGGAGGACATTTTTGACATTTTAGCACTGAGCATAATTGCCGAGCCAATTAGGCTAATCCAGGAGCACCCCCATGTCAGCGGCTGCTCCTAGCACTCCGGTGCAATGCGGTGAAGCTCGACACGCGCGTTCTGGTGAGGCAGTGTTGTGCCAAATACTCAACAAAGGTATTTTTAACAGTTTTGGACGAGCCTAGCTTGTCCACCTAGAGCTGTCCCCAAACCGTTTCGGACGAGCCTAGCTTGTCCACCTAGAGCTGTCCCCAAACCGTTTAGGACGAGCTTAGCTCGCCCGCGCACCCTCGCTCGCCTCTTCGTTGTTTTGGACGACCCAGGCTTGTTCAGAGCATGGTTTGCGGCGCCGCCGAGATGGTAGCACGTTTTTTGTTTTTTTTGTTTTACTGTACACGTTTTTTAAAAATGGTGACCAATGGCGGAGACACGTGCGGCCCGGGCCGCACGTGCAATAAAACTTCAAAGAAGCTGTCAAAATAATAAAAAAAAATTGACAAAAAGAAAAAAATACGGCTAAGGAGTTAAGATAAGGTACTAAACAACCATGCGAAAATTTATTTATAGTAGTATTGAAGTTACTTTTAGTGCGAACTATCTCGAGTAGAGTACAAATACTTTGAAAAAGTAACTCATTTACATTCGAAGATACTTGCATGTTGCAAGCTGGTAATCAGACTTGAGCCTATCTTAAATACTTTGCTCGGTATACTGTATGTCATAGTCGTTCACGGAGAACTGAAGGCAAGGAAGAGAGAAAAGCCACGGGAGAAGTTCGCGTGAGTGGGGGCAGCGACGAAGCCCGGAGTCACAGCTGTATGGTGCCTGGATCGCGTCTCTGACTGATCTGTTTAGCGTCCTATCCCGCCCATACATCAAAAGTGGTCCCGAAGTGGCAACAAATGACGTCACAGAAGCCGGAGTGTCATGTTGTTGCCTGTCGTGATCCTGGCGGTTGGTCGTAGAAATGCTGGCGAAAAGCACGAGCGAACGCAAGTGTCGCTGTCGTCATGGCGTCCCAACTTCCGGCTGCTTTAGCTTCCGTGGACTGTCACAGTGGAGAGCGACCTGAAGCAGAAGAGGCGTCTGCCATATACACCACAACTGTTGGGACGCCGCCAGGATCGCGATCGGCGACAGCATGACGCATTTATGACGTCATCAGGCGGAAATCGAGGGACCACTTTTTTCGACCCGGTAAACACACTAGTCGGAGACGCGTTCCAGGCACCATGCATAGCTGTGACCTCCGTCGGGGTGCCCAGACCCCGAGAGTCTCACCATCGCTACCTCCCAAACGGTTTAAGCGCCGACCTACGAAAGGTCGACTCGATTGCGCGGGATGCATTTGTAACGAAAGCCACCGCCCCTACCAGGCACCTTTACCTCATCACATTTCAGTTTATTGACCGCCTGACGTCTGGCATCCCGATGACACCTCCATCAAGTTGCCGTCATCATCATGAAGCAAACTGTCAGCATCCTCCAACCGGACTCTAAAAACCTCCAACCCGTGAGCTTCTCCGGTTCGAATCGTAAGGGCTAATACCATATTACCCATTCTTTAACTGACTCATGTATATAGTCCCTTGTAAATACGCTTTCTATATTCTTCTCCTATATTGCACACTGAGTATTTCCCTAACGCTTCTAGGTGTCTCGCACAGTTCATTCCATTTATAATCACAAGTATCACACTGTATTTCAAATATACCTTTGGTAGTACCTTGTAGATATATTTCGTGTAGAGTATTTGCTACTCTATCTTAATTACATTACTCAATATCGTCTAGTCAGAACCAAGTACATTTTGCAACCTTGCAAAAAATATGCCGTCAGAACAGTTACTGAACTAGGGTTCATCATACTCCATGTCAAAGCTAAACCGATTGCAAAATTGAAGCCAGGCGACCGAACACACAACAGGAAACAAGGCACGAACAAAACGCAGTCTCCAAATTCCAACAAATGATCAAAAGGGCAGCCCCAAATACGCCCACCTCTATGTGTCCTCTTTTTTTTTTTTAAATTGTTTTTGAATGACACTTTACAGTTGGGGCTAGCAAAGTGCTGATGACGTCATCCGGATTCTACACTTAGACGCCACCTTTTGTCAGAAGTCTGGTTCCGTCAGGCGTCAGCGTAGGATTCTGATGCCAAAGCTCGGTATGATCACAATTAACCCTTTTCAGAAATCGCTGGTTCAGGAGGCTCTGGCATGAAAATGCGCGAACATGTTTTCATGCGAACACAGGCACTCCCTCGGCCAAGAAGGCTAGATCCCACTAGCTTTATCGAGCTGCAGTGACCTAGATTTGGCTTCCCCAAAACCCCTTGTGTGCTTATTGTTGTTTAACCTTTTCGTCCAAGCTAGTGCAAAAGTGCTCCTTTCACCTGCTTACGAGAGCGCGCATTGTTTCATCTTCAAAATCTTCTAAACCAGTTTTCCGACAAGTGGAGTCAGTTCTTCCTACACAGGTGGATTCTGATTCTAGGATCTTGACCAGTGTTGCCGTTGCTGGCTACTTTGCGCCAAATTGGCTGCTATTGAGCAAGGTCAGGCGACAAAAATTTTAAAATTGACTCCTTGTCCTTTTTGGTTACTTTTAATTTATTCTGGAGAATTTTTGGAACAAAGAATATTTATACTAGGGCAGAACGATGACAGAATTTCTGACATTACAAATACCTTTAAAAGAAAATTATGAAAAAGACGCGACACGTCCTGGTCATCATACTGAAAGTGTGGCCAATTACAAGTCCACAAACATAATATAAGCGGAAGCAACAGCTGCGTTAGAATCTGTCTCTTTTGGCAAACTTACTTGTTTACTTTTGTTTTCTAACAGGCCCAGAAATGATACGCTATATAATTTCTAGGCATTTCCACGGGCTTTAAAAATGGTAATAAAACTCGAGAGTCCGGAACACAGAAAGGACGAACACAACACAACGTCTCGTCCCCTTCTGTGTTCCTGAGTTTCGGGTTTTATTACCATGAATCATCACCAGCTCGCTTGTTTATTATTGCTTTAAAAATGATAGGGAAAATACTTGACACTTCCCGGCTATTACGATACTGAGCGGTCGCTTACAGGAGTGTTTTTGGAGTGTGCCCTTTTCCACATCTCGCAGACGGTGCGCTGAGACTCCTGTCTCTTTCAGTATCGAATGCGGATTCTGAGCGCGTGTTTTCTCACGTTTAACTAACAAAACCCCCATTGAGAAGCATGAAGCTGGACGTCCTTGTGGCGATTCTGAGTTCGGGCTGCGGCTGCAAGGCCACATATGACGTGCCCATTGAGCTCCTTAAAAATCTTACCCTCAATTACTCTAGATGTGGGAGCATTTATTCACGTTGATTAAGGTATACCCTCATTTTATCACTTCGTATGACGATTCCTTTTAAGAAAAACCGGTGGCGACATTTTAGGCGCCAAGATAAATAAAATGGCTCCTTTTGACGTGTGCTTTGGCTACTTTCACCAACTGCCCAACGGCAACACTCACCTTGACCATCCTAACCTCAGTTACTCTCTAGTTCACTGTACCTCAGTGCGTCAAGAATGGTTTCAGTTGGTGCAGAAGAGGGCGGGGGAAGGGGGTTCAGACGCGGTTTCGTGGGCACTCAAGTGTTACCCCTGTTTCCCTCTTCACCTCCTTATTTTTATTTTATTTTTTTAACAGTGTGTAGGTACAGTTTCTTTTTCTCGCCTTTGACTGGGGGGAGTAAAGTACTCGCTCTTGCCATGTTTCTTCTGAGGATGCGTGAGTTAAGTATGTAGAAATCATGCTTATTTATTAAGGTCTTTTCTTTTGTTAGAACTTTCCAGAGTTGCGTCGGCATTGTTTCTTTTTAGCTCTCTTTGCGGGTGTCGGCGTTTTGGAGGGAGCGTTTGCGTGGGCAGAGCGGCCGAGATGCGGGAGAGGTTCCCCTGCCGGTCGTTATGAAACGTCTCGAGTTTCGGGAGTCTGCTTGGACCAGGACTGAAACAGCCCGCGCTGGAAGATGCTTGTGGCTTATAACCGAATGTGCGTGTATGCAGAGGGTTTTGCCGCTTAGTGTAAAATTGTCCTTTTTGCCCGATGCAATAATTTAGCGGTTGGCGCCAGTCAGGCTGGGAAAATTGCAGAGAACAACTCTACAAGGAATTTAGGTTTGGCGGTTGGAACGCCAGGATGACAGCTCGCCGACCATTGGAGAACAGTGTACCACGTGTGAGTGGCGGAATTTGAAGAGATTGGTCGGTTCCTGAGGGGAAAGGAGGCCCCTACGGGCCTACAAAAAGAGCGCGGAGAGGATTTTGAGGGATTCGGACTTTGGATTTGATGGAGAGAAATTGGGGACGGGGGGTCGAGACTTTAGACGAGGCGGGATGGTCTCCCAAGTTGGGACTTGTAACTAGAGTGTAAATAAATGAACATAGTTCTCTACAAGCAGTGAGTCGACCCGTCACTCAGCGACGTTCGTGCCACCACGCTCCAGACCATCGAAGCGGAACCTGCCTCCTACACCACCGGGAGGAACGACAACACACAACTTTAACTGCGTGTGTCGTTCACTCGCGTACTCATCAACAAGTATGGCTGCCTGATCGATTTCTAGTTTTGTTATAGGGGTATGCAATGCCGGACTACAAGTCAAGTCCCCCGAATCGCGGCGAGACATATCGCGAACTTTTTGCGGAATGCGTCATGATCCGAGCCTGTCTCCAAACTAAAGCACGGCAGGTGCCATGTGCACAATACTTGAGTCCCATTTGTTCCTAAAATATTTCTGCGTCCTTCATGATGCACCCCCCCCCCCCCCATCCCAAATTATTTCAAAATAAACTTTAATTTCAGCAGCTAGCTAGGGCGCTTCCTGAAAGTCATAAAGATCACAGCAAAATGTGATTTCCAGCGAATTATCACAAATAGAGCACCCCTTTCTGAGATTTTATTTATTTGTATACGTGTATTACCAGCTGAACCTACGTGCCAAGTATCTTCGAATGTAACTGAGTTACTTTTTCAAAGTCTTTGTACTCCACTCAAGATAGCTTGTACTAAAAGTAACTTGAGCACTACCCTAAATACATTTTCCAATTAGTATTTAGTGTATCAGAATTAATTGGGGGGCTAGTTGGTTGAACATCTAGACGGAGGATTTGAAAGCGCAAAAGACTGAGAAGAGAAGGAGGGGACAGGACAGAGCGCTTACTTACAACTGTCAAATTTAATAGAGCATCTTGAGAACGACAAGGTGGAAGTGAAAAAAAGAAAAAGGAAGAAAAGAAAGATGAAATTAAAGTCACTGCTGCTAAAAAGAACATATTTAGTATTATAAATTGAAATAAAAATTAAAAATTATTTTAACTTCAGCCAAAGGCAAAGCACTTGTCACGTAAAAAAACCCAAAATAGTCTATGCTACAAAAAGCGAAAGAAAAAGAAAAACATGATATGGAAGAGAAAAAAATTACGCTGAGCAAACGGCTAAAACGTCTTCAGATGAAACACCGCTAGAAACACCGCTAGAACTTCAGTTCTAGCGGTGTTTCATCTGAAGACGTTTTAGCCGTTTGCTCAGCGTAATTTTTTTCTCTTCCATATCATGTTTTTCTTTTTCTTTCGCTTTTTGTAGTATAGAGTATTTTGTTTTTTTTTACGTGACAAGTACTTTGCCTTTGGCTGAAGTTAAAATAATTTTTAATTTTTATTTCAATTTATAATACTAAATATGTTCTTTTTAGCAGCAGTGACTTTAATTTCATCTTTCTTTTCTTCCTTTTTCTTTTTTTCACTTCCACCTTGTCGTTCTCAAGATGCTCTATTAAATTTGACAGTTGTAAGTAAGCGCTCTGTCCTGTCCCCTCCTTCTCTTCTCAGTCTTTTGCGCTTTCAAATCCTCCGTCTAGTATTTAGTGTTTCTTATAGTTTATAAATGTTAAGGAGTAATATTAAGCTGTAAGTATATTAAGTACAATTGTTGCGTCGCCCTTTTAAAGGGCCCCTGAGAGAAAAAAAAAAGGAAAAAAAAAAAACGTTTTTCTTTAACACTCTGGTTAACAGTTTTTGACACGCGTGTCAAAAAATTAATCTTACGCGAAAAAACAAACAAAAAACTTTTAGAGCAATATTGACGGCGCGAAACGCGATTTAGTCACCAGTCACCTACTTTCCACCTGTTTTCTCTCTTCATTTCGGGCGCGTGGAGGGGAAGAGGTGGATCGGCTTCGCCTTCACTTTGAGGTGGAAAGAGTGAATGCCCCAGATGGTCATTCCAGAATGACAAGTGACGTCATAGAATTTGCGCGCAGAATTTCAAATAAATCTTCCGCCGTCAATATTGCTGTAAAAACATTTTCTTCTTCGCGTAAAATTTATTTCTCGACACGCGTATCTTAACCAAACTGTTCAAAAAATAGTATTTTTGTTTCTTTTCAGGGACGGGCCTTTTAAGGTTGTCAAAAAATCATTTTTGTCCCATTGTTGGTCCCCACTCGGCGCACATGTGGCGCGATTCTTAGCAAAAAATGGCATTTTGGCGCAAGACGTAGCAAACTTTCGCTCATGGCGCAAATGGCACGGCACTTCTAATCTCAAATTAAACACAAACAGCTGCCCCCCCCCCCCCCCCCCCCCTCCCCCCTGAAAACATTTCCATCCACCTCTGCGTGTACGTTAATACAACGGAGGTTTACGACACATGAAGTGAGACCGCACGGTGCATTCAGACCGACTAATGAAGGCACAATATTAGAAAATACGCGATGCTGTGGTAGTTGTAGAACATGGAAGTATTCTACGAAGAAAATGTGTAGTTCTGTGCAGCATACAAGCCTGACAAGCTCCATCGCCTTTACTGCCCGCAGTGATAGAAGCGGCATTTGACCTTTTGTAGAAAATTCTGTAGCAGGCCAAATCGTGGTTTTGAGCAGCCGTGCACTGTCGCTTTTGGAGAAGATGCCAACATCTGTTTGCAATTGAGCATTTACTTATTATCTTTTAAAATAAAGATAGTGCGAAAAAAAAAAAAAAACAGAGCATGTTTCATTTGCACTGCATATTAAAAAATTGTAAAGTGAATCATAGCTCAGCACTTTATTGGAATAAAATCTCGCTCCCCTCCCTATTTTACCCTCGGTAGTTTATTTACCCTGTAAATATAGTTTCCGTAAAATGCCAAAAAGAATCAGCATATCCGCTAACACGTCTATCAACGAAAACGCGTCCCCTAAGTTTAACGACCATACCAAACTCAAGACTCTGATTAATATCCATGGGCGTACCAACCGGGGGGGCAAGGGGGGCACTTGCCCCCCCCCAGTTCTCAGAGTGGGGGGGGGGGGGGGGGGGCAAGGCATGCGTTTTGCCCCCCCTGAAACGGCCGCCACTGGGCAGAGCAGACACAGGCCGGCGGCGCCCAAGGAATACCAAGGGCACTGCCCCCCGAACCGCGCGGGCATATTTTTAACGCGCAGGCGATACAAACCCTAGCAACGGTGCTCACGCACGCCGGATTGGCTGGTTCGTAAAGTCTTGCTCCACGAACAAGGCTACATGGTAACCTTACGGAATCCATCCGCGAGACATGGGCCGGACGGGCCGTCCAGACCAGGACGTAGGCCCTTACACAAAATAAAGTTTTGCTTGCTTGCTTGGAGATAGGCGCTGCCGCCGTCAACATAGGCAGCGGATGCAATGCGAGTTTCCGAAGAGGTAGCGTAACTTAGTGGTGAGATGTCTGCCTCATACGTGTCAGACCCGGGTTCTATTTATGGTGTGGGCCGGCTTACTTCTTTTTATTTTTTTTTCTCGAACATTTTGTTTTGTCGAGGCATTTGGCAATATTTACATTTCTTTTTTACCATTAACACTAAAAAAACGAATGTTGTTGACGAAACATCGCTAAACTAAATCGTATCGACTCTATTTACGGAAGTGCATGGGGGGCAGCGGGGCTTGGGTTGCCGACCGGACGCCGCAAAGCGGCGTGTACGGGGGTGGGGGGGGGGGGGGGGGGGGGGGGCTAGGTGGGTTAATAGATTTGTAATTAGCAGCCGCACACCGTCACCGCGAAGCGACGTGAACGCAGGCGCGGGGGTGGGTTAACGCGCTTCGAGTGATACACTAGCAGCCCATCCGGCGTGAGCGTCGTTGTTAGGGGTTCTATCGCCTGCACCGTAAAAGGAGCAGTGTGTGCACCTCCTGTAGTGGGCAAGAATTCCTACATTGCAGAGAAGCGGGGACAAGCCCTTTCTTCAAATGCGTCAAGTCTCCTTGAGCTTCGGAATACAAAGAAACGCCACTATTTGGAGCTAATCCCACAGTTACTCGACCTCTCTTGCGTCGTGTCTGTTCGCTCCCCGCGCCTCGTAGCAGTGTTGTTGCAGTGGGGGGGCTCGTTAAAATTTTGGGGTTTTTTGGACTATCTAAATCACTTTCTTCCTTCCCATCCCCCCCTTTTCTACTCCGCATGCTTCCCCCTCTGCAAATATCAGCTGACCTTCCGACCTCTGTTCTCTGTTGATAGGCAAAACAACCACTAAAATTAGAAAGTAATTTGTAATTTGAGTGGAAGTCACTCGGAAAAGTAGTTAAAGTAAACTACTGATTACTAGAATAGAAATGTAATTAAAAGTTACTAAACTACCCAGAAAAGTAGTTAAACTACAGGAACTTGAGTAAAGTAGTTGAACTACGTACAAGTCTGGCCTGGCAAGCGCTCTGCGTAAGTGTTTTCACTGATCTGCCTAGCCCCGCACACCATCACATGGGCCAAGAAAGGTGTAGTTTTACTACAGAGGAGAAATCAGCAGGGTCCAAGATGGTGACAATGGAGGATGGGGGACTGTTCCAGTGGCTGATGGCTTGAGAAAGGAATGACCAATTGAAAGCGTTCGTAGAGCCAGAAGTGTGTTTGATGGTGCAGACGTTGTTGAGGCGAGAAGATGTTCGGTCGAGGGGTAATAACAAAGTGGTTTTGAGGTCGGGAATGTGGTAGTAGATTTTGTGAATAAGGCACAGCTGAGAGACTTTCCTGCGAAGCTGCAAAGAGGACATGGTTAGTTCAGTTTTTAGCGCCGAGACACTGAAAGAAAAGTCATAAGTGGATGAAATCAAGCGAGCAGCTCTGTTCTGAACTGCCTCTACAGCGTATTGATGAGGTACAGTCGATGGGTATTCCAGATGGTTGAAGCATATTCTATTTTTGGTCTGACGTACGTGTTAAAGGTTAGCTTAGGGACAAAGGGTGGAGCGATTTTTTAAGTTACGTCTGCTTAGTCCAAGAGTTCCAGATGAATCGGCGGTAATGACTTCAATGTGGTTATTCCAGGGAAGGTCAGATGTTAGTCTTACACCAAGGTATTTATACACAGTAGCGGTCTCAATCAGATCGGAGTCCAAGAAGTAATTAAATGACAGAGTGTTTTTTTTCTTGTTGAAGTGGATTAGTTTGCGTTTATACTTGTTTAGTGACATAATCCACTCTTTGCACCAATTGTTAATTTTATCTAGATCTTCCTGAAGCTGCATGGTTATTATTTTGCACACAAGTTACTTTGTTATGGATGACGCAGTCGTCGGCGAAAAAGCGTTTTTTTTGAAGAAATCCCAATGGGAATGTGATTAATAAATATTAAAAAGAGTAAGGGCCCAAGTACGAACCCCAGGGGAACACCAGGAGATACATTTATTAAGGAAGATTCATGATCATCATGGACGTGACCTGTACACGGGAAAAAAGAAAGTCACGAATCCATGCAAACGGTTATTGGTCGAGGCAAAAAGATGATAGCTTAGAAAGAAGGCGTTGATGGAGAACACGGCCGAACGCTTTGGGAAAAAAAAAAAAAAAAAAAAAAAAAACTGCGTCACTTTGGACGTGACATTCAAGGTTAGTGTGCAAGTCATGGATGAAGTCGCAGAGTTGCGTTTCGCAGGAAAGTACCTTTTGAAAACCGTGCTGCTATTTAAAGAAAAGAAATGGGATGATAGGTGCCTCATGATATTGGAGTAGAGGATATGCTCAAGTAGTTTGCAAGAAATTGAAGTCAATGAATTAGGGCGATAATTAGATGCGGAAGAGCGGCTGCCCTGTTTAAAGACTGGGAATTACCCTTCCCACCTTTTGGTCAGATGGAAGGCAGCTTTGAGATGAGGACTGAATGAAGATGAGTTTCAAATACTCACTAGAAATAACACGGGTGTTTCTTTTAAATTTTAGGGTTGATGTTATCGGTTCCAGCGGACGAAGTAAGTTTTAGTTTATCAATCAATATTTTAATACCAGCGGAGTTAACGTTAATAGGATGCATGCGCTCGTAAAGCTCTTCAGGGAGAGCGGGGACGAAGTCCAAGCACTCGTTAGTAAACACTGATGAAAAGTATTCGTTAAACACAGAACTATCATGCTCGACGTTGCACATCCGACATTCCTAACTCTCCCCATCTTCCTAAACGTCCGTGTGTGTCCTAACACCAGAAACCGGAATTTTAAAGGTTAAAAACGGCACGTTGCGAATATGGAACGCGCACTTTCATGCAAAGCTGACGTCAAGTGACTCAAATCGAAAAACATGCATATTTACAGTATTGTTATCTCTTCTGGTGAAGGCTAAGCAACCGTTGCATCCATTTTCGCGCACGAAACGGTGACTCCCAGAGAAAGTAAGAACGCAGTGATTGTCTTTATTTTAACAATGTAAACACACTTGCAGGCGTGCGCTGATGAAGCCTCAAAATCAAAACTCTCGTGGTGTGATTCGTGACTGCTCCGGCTACTACCCAACCTTGTTGTCACGCCACTTTCTGCAAGCAAACACTAAAATTGCCAGTAAACACACAAAAGCGACATCGATACAATTATCTTGTAGAATATCACCTTATTTAATCATAACTGTTTCAATAGGCACTACAAGTTGTATTTATTTTAAGAAGAAGCAAAATTTTTTTCGTGAGAAAAAACAAAATATCAATGTTAAGTCTGGTAACGTTGTAATTTTGCCGAATCATTGCCATATCTTTAGAAAACTTCGACAAAAGTTGCGCCGAATTTTCGATTAAGGGGGGGGGGGGGGGAAGAGGGTCGGGTTTGCCCCCCCACTCAAAAACAAGTTGGTACGCCACTGTTAATATCGTAAACTGCAAAAACAACCATCCACAAATATTATGAAAGCGTACACTTTCCCTTTAAAGGTGACACTGTTCTTAATTCCCTGCTCTTTCGATCGACATCTGCGCGGGAACTACCGTGACACCCAGGACAAAGAAGGTGGACTTGTAACAATCCTGAGCATAATTTGCCTGCACTATCGCGATAAAATCTAACCCAAGCGCTCCCCCGTGTCAGCCGCTACTCCTAGCACTCCCGTGGAAAGCAGTGAAGCCCGTCGCACGCGCGCTGGTGAGAGGCGGTGAAGGTTCACGCTAGCGGCGCAAGCGCCATTGTACCCTGCGGCCACGCCACCAAGACACGATAATCAAGTGATCCCATCAGTACTACTACTAGGCTCCGGTTCTGTCTTATCACAGTAGCAGTAATCCTACCATTTTGCAAGTTTTCTCTCGATTCTTTTAGCTTCCAACATCGCCGCCGTCACGTCTGGGAATTTAGACGATGTCGGCGATCGACCGGCCAACGGAACCGGCCAGAGCGGTTGAAGCGCAGTGGCTGATTCGCAACATTCGTCATTTCCCTGTACGTGTATTTTCATTGGCTAAATTAATCAAGTGCAGCAAATGTCCCCCGACTAGCGCTTTTGTTGTGCGTGTTGTATGCGCCGAGCCTTCGACTGTGCTCCGTCCCAAGAAAACAAACTGTATGGTGAGTACATATGCTGTGAAAGACATATTTGAACCATTTTCCTTTTCTTCTGCTTCACTGAATGCTAGAGTAGACCAATTACAATTTTTCTAAAGCCCATTTCGGCGCAACTTTGAGCAAAAATGGCATTTTGGTTCAAAATGTAGCGCTTTCATTCATGGCGCAAACGGCGCAGCACTTTCATCACTGTGCCAGTTTTAACGAATGGTTAGGAGAGTCCCAAGCACGTTCGCCGGCGATTCTACTGTATATTTCGACTGGAGCGCCACGTCTCACCCTTGCGGCATTTTACGTCGTCAATCTTCACGCGGGGCATTATGAGCTGCCTCCGCTCTTTTCCCAACAGCTCCTCTGGAACACCGTAATTTAGCTTCTTCCGTAAAGCCCTTCACTCTTCAACAGAACAAATGCTGGAAAGGGGGCGAGTCCGTCCTCATCTCCTCTCCACCCCTGCAACAGTCGAAAGAGTGGAGGGCTTTCCTGGGGACAATTTGTCAGATGCATATTCTCAAAGAAGACAACTCACAGAAAACAGTATTCTGTTTATGTGCTCACAGTATTAACAAAAAAAAAAAAAAAAAAAACATTTTTGCGACCATTTGTTCTTGTAGTCAACCGAATGAGGCAGAGCAGCAAAAATCAATGCACACAAAATATGTATCAAAGATAAGGCTCCACACACATTGTTTAAGCAACAGCAGTTCTTTAAGCTAAAACACACTGAACGAGGTACACTGCACAGTATTGTTAATATAAAAAAAAATATCCGAAGTTATTGACACTACAGTAATGACTACGAGGACAAAGGAAAGCAACTGAAATGTTGCGCGTCTTTGCGCTATTGTTACCGAACCCAATGATATCACAAGGAGCGTATGCACCCGGCTGCACTTCGAGCCTGTCAGAGCATGTGCCCTATTCTAGTGCAACTAGCCAGGAAGAATGTTGCGGCTGAACCAGTAGTGCTGTTTAGTCAGATTGTTTATCTAGGAGGATAAAATGTTGCAGACTTGGAGTGCATGATGCTAATTATAAGAAAGGATAAGAGGGGAAAAGAGCCCCGCAGGACATTCTTGGCACATAGCCAATATAGCTGACCAAACAAATCCTAGCATGCTGCTAACCCAGGTAGTCATTTGAAATGCACATTGGTAAACAAGACCGTTACCCTCCATCTACCGATTACACTTTTGCGATAGTGCTGCCACGATTCACCAAGACGAGCTCCATGACACTTTTTGGATCTCGCAGCAGTTACAGCCTTTTAAACATTCTTATTAACCTCGAAAATTAATTAGACAATATGAGGCCACGCACAACTCTGGAACAAAATTTTGTATGAAAATTACCACCATGTGCTGTGCAGGCATGCAGTTTTATCATCGCAGCTTTACAAAACAACAGACAATGCTGGGTTAGTTGCAACATTTCTTGCCATTTTCATCTGCCCTTGGACAGGATGTTAGACATGGTTAAGATATTATAAATGAGCATTAGTGAACTTTCTACTCAAAATACATGCAACAAAATCAGCCAGACCCCAAAACACTGGTGTTTAGAAATGATCAATCACATATGCAACGAGAAAAAAAAAAAAAAAAGTGCCAAAAGTGGCAACACATGTGCAATGACTTTACAAACATATCTTGCATCACACATCACATCAGTGTCGCACTATTGCACAAGTCATCGAGTCTCTCTGACCTAACTCCTACCAAGGCCACAGCAGTTTTTTCCTTCTCAGGTTCTCACACCCAAAGTAGACACATGTCGGTTTCTAAGGTAAAGACAAATTAAAACGTGACTAATAGTTGGTTTCACTTTGGAGCAACCAAACCTACTGCTTGGTTATGCAAACACAAAGGTTTAGAACTTAAATTCACCCCCAGAGAATGCAAGAGGGCACAATAAAATGCATCACAGGTGTTTTTTTTTTCTTTTTTTTAACGTTTCACTCTGCTACATACAGGATTAATTAATGGACTTTAATGTCAAGATTTATTTTTAGACAATTTATGGGTCTATCAGAATTTCTCGGATATTGTTTCACCTGAACTTGAATGTGCCTTACTACACTTTGTTGGAACATTTCTAGTTCCATGCACCATCATTTTCCCACAAAAGTTCACCATTCACCATGTACCAAACTCCTGTAATATTGTCCACAAGTGGACACATTAAATCTCTCACCAGGAAAGCCGTTGGCTCACTCCACTCGCATACATGTTTTGCTGCAATGCAGCCTCACCAAGATTGTCCCAGATATTAGGAAACATTCTTGCATTTGTTTCCTACTACACTCTGCCTCAGTCCAAAGCCCATTTCACATGGTACAATATTTGTCCAATCGCAGCGAGATTCCTATCATTTTGCGATTGAAATCGCAGTCGCGCTGCCAATGTCGCTGTGCTGCAGAGAAAATTTTGTGGAGTGTCACTAAAATGTACGCTGCAGAAAAAAAAGAAATGTCCAAATTTTTTTTTTTTTTTTTTTTTTGCAGTTGTTTTGTGTGAATTGGGTATGTCATTGCAAAAGGCTAACGCTGAAGAACGAAACTCGCGACAGCTCTGCACATAAGTACACTACGACGGTTGCTTGCATCGCTTCCGACGCCAACTGACTCACGGGGGCTGTGACCTTCGTCTTTTCCAAAGTCAGACCGAGACAAATTATAGCAACACTGAAATGGGGCGACGTCACACACAATTTGTTTGCCAGGTTTAAATCAACCCCAACTGGCCGTTCGCACCAGTCAGACAGAGAAACAAACATTCCAGACTAAGTCGGCCTGCCATCCTGGCAACTGTGTGCAACCAACTTGTCTCGTCAAGGTTTGTACAGGGAAGCTTCTCCAACAGACACTGTCCATCGATCCTCTGCACTTCACTGAAATGGTGAAGGGAAAACTCACCGTGGCACACCAGGCAGTGCAAACACAGCTCCCACAAGACAGAACAAAAAACGGTACAATTTCGAGAATGTAAACGTGTGATGTGAACCGGCAAAAAGAACGCAGTTTCAGACTGTCCACTGCGACTATGTATGGTAGCGCTTGGCTGCTCCTGCCAATGGAAGGATGTAGGAGTGCCAATGTGATGCTGGATCATACTCGGGAAAGGTAGCTCTCACATTCCTGCTTACCTATTTCCGTACCAATCCAAAGGTAATACGAGCCTGTTTGCGATGCAGGGACAATCAAATTAGTTCACTGTCATAACGACTTTACAGATGCAAAAGGCCAAGGCCCACATTTATCATGCGAGTACTAGCAATTAGGTTCTTGTTCTCCCTGGTCGGCACTGGTTGTTTTGATTTTTTCGCCGACGACACGATTGAGCAAGCGCGTCAGAATGGTTCTGTTGGACTTGCTCCAAGGCTCGTGCCCCATGGACGCAAACGGCGCAAAGAATCACGCGCAACGAGCACTGACCTAACAAACTGTTTGGTGCAGGGAACCCATCTTCGATGCCAAGTATAAGCTGCGCTCTACAAAGCAAGTGTGGTGCTTGCAGTCAAAGGTAATGAGTGAAATTCAGAAGCAGCTAGTCAAGCCACTTCCGGAATTGTTGGTTCAAGCCACCTTCCCACAGTGCCAAAACAGCGTGGAGTGCTCAAAATATATAGGACAGCGAAAGCAGCTTGTACATACATGACTGCAAGTGTGGCCTAAGGGCGCCACAATTTTGATCAGTTGGGGTGCACTTGGGCGCGGCTACGATCCAAATATGGCGTGATAATCGGATCGTAGCCGCGTCCAAGCGCATCCCAAGTGAGCAAGATGGCGGCACGCTGAGGCCAAGCTTGCAAACGTGTCTAGCAACATACGCACACCACTGACAATTTCTCTGGTTCAAGAATGGCTCGGAGGGCAGATGCAAACATCAAACTGAAACCTCCTTAAAGGGCGTACTGCGTCCGAACGTTGTCAGTGCATTGCGGGTGAAAAACAAACATTGATCTGGATGCAAAGTCGGCGCAATAAAATCTACTCTACTCAAGTTTCTCCCTTCAGTGTTTGTGTTGAAACTCCAGGACACGCTTGTCGACTGAAAGCAACGGTTTTAAAGGCCGTTTTTGTTTGTCTTCGGGAAAGGCAAAACCTGGTCAATGTCCTTCCTCCAGGCAACCGAGATGCACAACCACAATGCGCAACCGGAACTGTGATGCACAACCATGACTTGCAGTGTGCTCGTCTTCTACGGGTGCCGCCTTCAGAGCGCCAGTTGCTGCTGGAACATCTGTGAGCAGATCTTGCGGTTGATGTCCGCCAGGATGTCCGAATACAGTTCCAGCTTCTCCTTCGAGGCTCCCGCAAACATGTCCTCCTCTTCCTCGTCCGGCATCTCCGGTTCCACCGGGGCTGAAAGACTGGTTATTGTCAAAACTGCGGTGCGGAGCCCAACCAAAACCAAAAGCCGAAACCGTGCCGTCATGCCCAAACATTGCTTGCAAAATGACAGGGAGCAGCACACCAAGTGAGCACCCTTCCCTTTGTTTTAAGGATGTCCCTCAGCTTTTTGTGCGCAACCAAATAAATAAATTTTTAACAACGAGTAATCTGATTAGTATCCCCCAAAAATGAGGACGCTGCTGGCAGAAAAGTAAAAAGTCCACGCTATTAGAAGCACGAAGACACACTCATCTTCCTAAACAGTAGTTCATTCCGGCGGCCAGCTGTCCAATACAACCAGACACAAAAAACCGCCCCCAAGTTGGGCAGGGCTTTACATACAGTCAAACCCGTTTATAACGAACAGCAAGAAACGCTACGATCAATTCGATATAGCAAGTAGTTCGATATAGCAAAAAACACTTACAACGAACTTCCACGATGAGTTTGTTGTAAGGCGAGAGCTTCTCTTTTTTTCTCATCTCTTCACTTCCGTCTTGTAACAACGTGCTATATAAAAAGTTTTTTTTTTTCCTTTTTTTTTTTTTTTTTTTTGCATGCCTGCAGAGTTTGTTATTTTAGCTTATCTCCCCTTCTGAATTGCTTCTCTTCGTGGGCAAACGCTTTGGAAAGTTTACCATTTTTAGACCACCTGAGACTGGGTGGAAGAAACACGACGACGTTGAGACGTCGTCGTGTTTCTTCCACCCAGTCTCAGGTGGTCTACCAAAATGGTAAACCTACACCAGCTCGCCTGCACCCTAATTGGTTTTTGCTTTGGAATGAAACTTTTTTTTTTTTTGTGCCTGCGTGCAGAGTGGATCTTTAGCTTCCTCCCTTTCTGAATCGCCTCTTTGCTCAAATTCGTTTGCAACTTGAGCTTTTGGAATTTTCTTTCTTTCCTACTTCTTTTTTTGGGGGAAGGGACAGGCTAGGAGACGATTGTTAGCGCTTTTTTGGAAGCCTTCCCGGGGGGAAAAAGTTTGATATAGCCAATATGTTATTCGTTATAAAACATACTTTTTACACATATTTTTATTTAAATCTTCCGTGAGTTCGATATTGACAATAATTCGCTGTACATGGGTTCGTTCTAAACGGGTTTCACTGTACACATATGCACAGTGTTGCTAGACTAAAGCTCTATCGTAGCCCCCTACCAGGCAGCATAAGCAACACATGCCGCTTAGATTGTGATAAAAATCGTGACTTAGATTATGATATAGATCACGTCCATTTTTTCTTTCCGCCCTGCTACGAAGTACCATACCACAGGCAATTAATTGGTGGATGGTAACCAGCCCACTCAAGGGTATCCTTGTGGGCAGTGCAGTCTGTGCAGACTCCGAAATTAGGGCATACAGGCTGCTATACGAATCGAGGGGATTGACGCAAAACGAGCCGGAAAAATCGGCGCTTGCAGGTAACGAGCTCAAACTTCCATCGAAGGTATAGACAATTCCACTATATAGAGCGTGGAGGGAAACATCCACCCCTCTCACTCTGGAGCGCCATCTACTTTGCAGACTGGGCAGCATCCAACGTCTGGTTGGCGTGCAAACACGGCTGAAAATCGTATCGTTTTGGCAAGATTATGAGCAAATGATTTAGACGTGCAAGTTAATGTAAAATGTTATACTTAACAAAGAAACGAACCGGGCAAAATTTTGCCGTCACCTGCCACACAAATAAAAGAGAAAAGGGAATATAACCCTGTAAACAATGTGAATGATCCGTCACCTCCGGCGAGTCGTGAATGCGGTTGCAGTAGTTTCTTTTGAGATAGTGTTTGTACCGATTTTTGGGCCATGTGTGAAAAGTCCAGATTAAAAAAAAAAAGTAACCAAATATAACCCAAATGTGCTCCTTTTTTTTTCTTTTTTTACAAACAATGAATTTGCACATATTTTATTCCCTGCTAGCTCTGGATATGAAGACCCTTACATTATCGCAGATTTTCGTGGTGGTCTATTTGAAACCAAAATAGCTTTTCTTTATGTTTAACCATAGGTGGTACCTAAAAAGCGACTAATGAGAACGCAAGTGACTTTAATGCATCGCCAAAAACCCAATGACGGGTGGCGCTGGCAGCGGCATTTGCAAAAGGTCGTTTATACTAATGAATAAAAAATTATAAGCCAGCTAACCTCGACAAAACGGCACTTCCTTGGTTAGCGAGATTCGTAAGGGAAACCGCTCTGGGTTTTAATGTTTCTGACCCCGGAAGAAAAATTTTACGTCTGCATGGTGTTTCCCAAAAACCAAGCAAGGCTTTTTCCAACTCAGAACTGTCAGGATTCTATTTTCTGCTCATGCAATAGATGCAGCGGTTGAGAGTAGTACTGCTGGTGAATGACATTGCTATTAAATTTACTAAGTGAATGAAGCTACGCTAGCTAATTATTTCCTGAAATAAAATAACAGAGCGCAATAGACTGCTTGTGGAGTAGTCATAAATGTTCATGAGACGTGAACCACTTCACAGCGGCAGGAGAGAGCGTGTGTTATACGTTCGGTCATAGCCTCCTCTATATTCCCAAAGCCTGGCAGTTCGACGACGGAGCCATAGAGTGCCCGGCCGCAGATTTGGAGTGCGAGGACCTGGTAGTACAGAGCATCAAAGAGTCACTTCTCGGAAAACCTGGACGTTAGTGCACAGCTTTTGCAGCGGCGAGGACCCTAAACACACTTGTTTGCTCGGGAGAAGTGTGTTTCGACGCTTCGCCGCAGTGGGGCGCCGGTGACGTGGCTCTCCTCTCATCTGTTATCTGCCGTTCCACCCATTCCATTTCAATGGCTGCTTCTCATGGTGATCTGCCAGGGTTTGTGAGTATGTAGGAGACAATGGTTCAATACAGCACCCAGGTATAGCCCAAAAATGGAGACTGGACAGTTTGTCATCTGATATCAGGATCAAAATCGGGCACGTGCCCTCTCCCTCTTTTGCCTCGTCAAATTCTGGCTCCAACCTGAGAGTGCCTAATAGAATGCAGAATTTCAAGCAAAGTTTCAGCGCGTCACATTACCCCAAAATATTTGTAGCAACTTTGACACATAATTTCCCTTTCGTAATGCCCCTGAATGCGTGAGGGTCACTCACGAAAACTTTTTTCTTTGTGGACATAAACAAAAAAAGTATGTACAGTGAAACCTCGTTATAACAAAGTTGAAGGAGCGGTCGTAATTATTTCGTTATAACCATTAGTTTGTTATAGCCAATGTCCATTTCTTCCCACTATTAGCAAGCAAGGGGAATTATGATTGCTTTGTTATATCCATTAGTTTGTTATATCCCGTTTTGTTATAACGAGGTTTTACTGTAGGTCAAAAGGATGAAGGCACAGAAAAGGACAAAAGACACACAGAAGTGCCGTTCCTTTTCTGCGTCTTGGTCCTTGCGTTCTGTTTTCCTCATCACATACTACGAGGAAACTCGTTAATTTGAACCCGAGGGGGACCAAAACTTTGTTTGAATAATGCAAAGTTTGAATTACCGGGGATTTTCCTTCCTCGAAACACATAGCACAAGACCTGCATGTTAGTTTGAATTAAGAGAGTTTAAATTAACGAGATTCTACTGTAGCTTCGTTCGATTTAGCTACACCTCCTACGCCGGTGCAGAAAAGTGTAGGGCAGTGCACTTCCGGTATGTGCGTCGAGATATGATTAAAAGTATGCTGCCCTACACTTTTCTGCACCGGTGCAGGAGGTCCAGGTAGATCGAACGCAGCCACTGTCTACCAAGTTGCTCGAGTCGCTACCCACCCGGGGGTGGCTTGGGCGGCCGAGCCTGGAGCTTGGCCCTGCCCTGCTGTCGGCGGCCTTCCTCGCTCGAGTCATCGTGAGAGGAGGGGTTGCGGGGCCGGCCCCTGCGGTTCGTGCCCAGGCGCCTGCGCTGGGCCGCTGCCCGCTGCCGGGCGCGCTCCTCCAGCACCAGGGCGGCCAGGTAGCTCTGCCGCTCCTTGCGCACCCGCTCCGTGCGGCGCCGGCCCCCGGGAGGGTCTTCCGCCGCACGGGACGCCTGGGTCCGCCGGCTGGCGAAGAACTCGTGCCCGCACGGGCAGCTCTTGCACGCCACGGGCACCTGGAGGGGAGGGGGGAGGGGCGTCGGTACGCTGCCCGAACGTGTCTCGGATCGGCGCGTTTGGCGTCCTATTCTGCCCGTGCGTCCCAAAGTGGCAGCAAATGACATCGCAAGAGCCAGAGCGTTGGGTTATCCAGGCATGGGCAGTCAAAAATACAAGTATCCTTGATACTATCCTTTTTTTTTTTTTAATACAATTTGTGTATCAGTATTTATTTATTTATTTAAAATATCCTCAGGGCCATCGGCATTACAGACGGGAGTGGGGGTTAGTACACTTTGATAATCAATCGGAACAGTATATATTATTGACGGCCGTTTTAAATAGATGATCAATGGCAATTGTGGCTATCGGTGCGGGAAGATGGTTCCAGTCCACAGAAGTGTAGGCATTGCTTGCCGGAAATTAAGGCAAAATTGCTTTTCAGTTCTTTATTTTAGATGTGACGGAGATAAACTCCCACAATCATATGACTGCGGTCTGAAAAAATGTACAGTCGCTGTAGCCACATCATCTGCAGTCCTTACTGAACAAGCTGATTCTTTAGTGAGAGACCGTTCAGGCAGCGAGCAAAGCTCACTGGCAAGAAAAGCACTGGGCGTTTTTAGATAAAATTTAACAGCCATGTCCAATAACCATTTTTAATTTGGATAAAAAAAAATATTTTGCTGGCTCCATGCCAAGAATAAAAACAATCCTTGTTTTAAAGAAAAAAGATTTGTCTTTGCGAAAAAAATTTGTAAGCACCCTCTCAGTCACGCATGCGTTTTGCGTATCGCGCAATGTTGGCTCTTCGGGCGGCGTCCCCCAAAAAACTGTTCTGGCTATGGGTCTAGAACTATTCACTGACAAATTAGGCATAGGAAAGATTGACAAAAAGTATTAATCACCGAGTATTTGGGTCGTTATTTTGAGAAACGAAATCGCAAATATGGCACATTGCGCAATAACGCTCTGGATTAAAGTTTTTTTATTTGTATCTATGAAAGCTAAGGTCTTCAAACTTTACCGGTGTGTTGCCCTGTACTTAGTTAATCTTTGCATGAAATGCCGTTGTCCTGGTTAGCGGCAGAAATTTACAAGAATTGCTCAACTAAAAATGCATTATTGTGAAAATCATTTAAAAAAAAGGCAATCTTTAATTTCCTTTAAACTCTCCCATATTAACATTCATAATATGTAGTAATAGAATCTGCAAAAACATAATGCAATATCTGTGTGTCTTTGAAGTTATAAAGCGAGAAATATGGCCAAATTCACGCTAACGCGGTTGCCATAAATAGGGCGTGCACATACCCATTCTTCACAATTTCATAATTATTAAAAAGCGTAAAAATGCTACGGCTAAACTGACAGCACAAAGGTGGACGGTAGTTTTGAAGGGAAAATGCCCAATACATTTTCGTACAACCGACTCGAAAAATGCCCATGAACCCGAGCGAACGAGAGGTGCCACCCTGTAACATGCTTCGCGGTGCCTGTTTCAACATCCTGCGCGAGACATCTGTCTACACAACGTAATTGTGCAGAGACTCTACATAAAATAAAAGGAGGTAAACATGTATTATCGATTACTAAGCAATTCAGAGCTTTATGGATTCGGTTCTTAAAGGGACCATGAAGGCAGTTTCGAAGTTTTATTCGACGATTGAAATGGATGTCAGGCACGTCTCAGATACTGTTGACCAAGTTCTAGCCCGAACAGAAGTTTGGGTGCCGCACCAATCGAGCAAACAGGCGCAGTAATAATAGCGCCGAGAACGATGCCTGAGACCCCACCGAGGCGGCGGCAGAAAGGTGAACTAAAGTGCGCCGAAGCGTGACGACAACGGGCTCCTCGTCTGGCGATTGGTTCAAACGATAGACGCGCTCTTGGTTTCGATTTCGGTGGTGAGATGGGATGAAAAAAGTTTATTTGAACGTTGGATAATCTTTTGAAGTTGTAGTTGGGAATTAATAGGTTTCATACCGTGTATAAATGCATAATCTGAAGCGATCCCTCCGTTTGTCACTGGTTGAACGCATCCCGCACTGCTACCTCGGGCGCGTAACAAGCATTGAGCAACCATGGACAAAAAAAAAGAAAAAGGTACGAGCGCCGGGGGCGGTAGACTTTTGGTTTTGGTTTTGTGCGTCGTCTCGTGTTCGCTTTGCGATTGTTGTCTCACCAATCATGCCGCGTTTATGTGCAGTAGTAGGTTGCGCGAAAGGTCGGCTAAAGACGTGCGGTCGATCGGGCGACGTTAGTTTGCATAAACTGCCGACCGATGCAGCAATGCGCAGCATTTGGTTGCGCGCCGTTGTCTTGCGTAGAGCTGTGGACAGCGGTGTCAGGATTTGTTTGTTGCATTTCCGACCAGAAGACTGAGCAGCACCTTCACGTCAGCCGGAGTCTGGGTAAAAGTGGGGCGGGGAGTCACTCTGAGGTGGTGACCAAGGAGTTGGTGGTAGGTCTAGGGCGCCCTCGTAAAGCGCCAATCCAGAGTTCTGCGTCCTTAGCAGCATCTCCCGTTCAGCCGGCATGAGGACGCTGAACGGGAGCTCAAACTCGTTTGCGAGCGCGGCGTTGTCGTCCATTTCTTCCAGGTTTTCTTCACAGACCGCCGTGCACTAGAGCGAACCACGGGAACCGCACTGAGTGTGCACTAAATCCTACCGATGCCGACAGTGCTCCCTGACGTCACTTCTCTTTCCAGAGGCGAAAAAGGGAAGAAATCTGGATGTTTGTTTCGGTTTCGCAAATTTATTTGCAGGTACAAAAATAAGAGTCACAATGTTCTAGAAAAAATTGTGTGGCATGCCAGGACCCCAATGCTTCCAAAAACACCTTTTTTTAAAAAAAAAATTAAATTGCCTTCATGGTCCCTTTAAAAGACTGGAAGTCAAATATTTTTAACATGATTGTGACACATTTGTTTCATTTAAAATAAATTGTCATTGAACCTGAAAACGATAACCTTTCTAAAAAAATACCCTGAAACGGAGACATGTTACCGATTCTGCAATGATTGGAAAATCAGTTTAAAATGAAGGCCATCTTAATTTTTCTTCTGCTTTTCACAAATCAAGGCTCATAATGTGTCCTTTCAGGCCCTTCAAAATTGCTTTGCAATATTCTTGTATTTTTGAATTTACAGAGCGCTAAAATGTACATAATTGTCATAACGGGAGTATAAAAAGATAGGACATTGCCGATTTCAAACAAGGGCAAGAAAGTAGTCGAAACATGTAGGAAGTCTGAAGAGAAAGCACAGCGACAGGAGTTCGTGAAAAATAAGAACTTCGCTAGCATGTTGCCCTGTATTTTGCTAATCATTGAGCTAAATATTTCTGTCCTGATCAGTGGGACAAACTTACAAGAAATAGTCAAATTGGACCATTTTATAAATATGTATAAAGTTGAAAATCAATAAAAAAAAGGGACACCTAAAATTTCTTTTTTCATCTTCTCCATTTTAACTTTAAAGGGCCCTGAAAAGAAAAAAATATTTTTTTTTTAAACAGCCGAATTGGGACACACGTGTCAAAAAATAAATTTTAAACAAAATTTTTTTTTGTTTGGGGGGACTGTTGAATAAATTGCGAGACGCGGTTTAGTTTGCAGTCACCTCCTTTCCACTTGTTTTCTCTCTCGGCATTTCGGGCGCGTGGAGGACAGGTGGAACGGCTTCCCCTTCAAGACCGAGATGGTCATTCCAGAATGACCAGTGACATAATGGACTTCGCGAGCAGAATTTCAAACAAATCTCTTGCCGTCAATATTGCTTTAAAATTTTGCGTAAAAATTGTTTTTTTGACATGCGTGTCCCAACCAGACTGTATTAAAAAAAAAAAAAACTTCTTTTGAGGTTTTTTTTAATGATATGTACGAACATAATCTGCAAAAACAGTGTTGCATTAGCTTTTTAAGTTATAAAGAGAAAAATCTGGCCAAATTGAGGATAATGCGCTGCCGTGATTGGGGTGTTTACATATTCATAGCCGTGAAGTTCATTACTTTAACACAGCATAAACATGCACAGGCACTGTCAGAAAGAAACAAATTCACGGCACAGGAGCAGACGGGGGATTTCAAAGCGAGAATTCTGGGTGCATTTTTGTACTAGAGTCTCAGAAAATGCGCTTCGCAGGACCTGTTAGCAATCGTCTGCGTGAAGCGCCTCCGTGCACGCCACATTAAAAAAAAAAGCATCCGGAGTGGCCCTGCTTCGCACGTGTTTATCTCGGACTTTTGCAGCGTGGTAACACGATATGGAGCGGCAGAACCGACAGTGCCTCCGCACGGCAACAGAACCGCCGTTGCAGTGCGTTGCAAAACACAAGAATGTTCAATTCGGCCAACGGAACGTAGGAAGCACTATACTGTTCCCCCCCCCCCCCCCCCCCCCCCCCAAGCCGGCAGTGTGGCGAAAGCTATGTGTCCGCTGATATCTCCATCTTTTGCCATGTGATCACACTCCCGCTTACACCACCGCAGAGAAAGCGGGCACAGCTGACGAAAAAGAGGACTGGTTCCACGAGCACCTAGCTCACGCATGTGGTACTCACGGACGATGCTCGAGATGAGTTCACCATATGGTCCCCGAGAAAGATCAGAGAAAGCAGTCATTGTTTCCAGTGGCGTACCAACTTGTTTTTGAGTGGGGGGGCAAACCAGACCCTCTCCCCCCCCCCCCCCAAATCGAAAATTCGGCGCAACTTTTGTCCAACTTTTCTAAAGATTTGGCAATGATTCGGCAAAATTACAACGTTACCAGACTTAACATTCATATTTTGTTTTTTCTCACGAAAAAATTTTTGCTTCTTCTTAAAATAAATACAACTTGTAGTGCCTATTGAAAGAGTTATGACTAAACAAGGTGATATTCTAGAAGATAATTGTATCGATGTCGCTTTTGTGTGTTTACTTGTAATTTTGGTGTATGCTTCCAGAAAGTGGCGGGACAACGAGGTTGGGTAGTAGCCGGCACAGTCACGAATCACACTACGAGAGCTTTGATTTTGAGGCTTCATCAGCGCACGCCTGCAAGTGTGTTTACATTGTTAAAATAAAGGCAATCACTGCGTTCTTACTTTCTCTGGTAGTCGCCGTTTCGTGCGTGAAAACGGATGCAACGGTTGCTGAGCCTTCACCAGAAGAGATAACAATATTGTAAATATGCATGTTTTTCGATTTGAGTCACTTGACGTCAGCTTTGCATGAAAGTGCGCGTTCCATATTCGCAACGTGCCGTTTTTAACCTTTAAAATTCCGGTTTCTGGTGTTCGGACACACACGGACGTTTAGGAAGATGGGGAGAGTTAGGAATGGTCGGATGTGCAACGTCGTGACTTTTTTCCCGTGTACAGGTCACGTCCATGATGATCATGAATCTTCCTTAATAAATGTATCTCCTGGTGTTCCCCTGGGGTTCGTACTTGGGCCCTTACTCTTTTTAATATTTATTAATGACATCCCCATTGGGATTTCTTCAAAAAACCGCTTTTTCGCCGACGACTGCGTCATCCATAACAAAGTAACTTGTGTGCAAAATAATAACCAGCTTCAGGAAGATCTAGAGAAAATTAACAAGTGGTGCAAAGAGTGGATTATGTCATTAAACAAGTATAAACGCAAACTAATCCACTTCACCAAGAAAAAACACAACCACTGTCATTTAATTACTTCTTGTACTCCGATCTGATTGAGACCGCTACTGTGTATAAATACCTTGGTGTAAGACTAACATCTGACCTTCCCTAAAATAACCACATTGAAGTCATTACTGCCGATTCATCTGGAACTCTTGGACTAAGCAGACGTAACTTAAAAAGGGCTCCACCCTTTGTTCGTAAGCTAACCTTGGACACGTACGTCAGACCAAAAATAGAATATGCTTCAACCATCTGGAATATCCATCGACAGTCCATCATCAATACCCTGTAGAGGCAGTTCAGAACAGAGCTGCTCGCTTCATTTCATCCACTTATGACTTTTTTTTTCAGTATCTCAGCGCTAAAAACTGAACTAACCATGTCCTCTTTGCAGCTTCGCAGAAAAGTCTCTCAGCTGTGCTTTATTCACAAAATCTACTACCACATTCCCGACCTCAAAACCACTTTGTTATTACCCCCCGACCGAACATCTCGCCTCAACAACGTCTGCACCATCAAGCACATTTCTGACTCTACTAACGCTTTCAATTGGTCATTCCTTTCTCAAGCCATCAGCCACTGGAACAGTCCCCCATCCTCCATTGTCACCATCTTGGACCCTGCTGATTTCTCCTCTGCAGTAAAACTACACCTTTCTTGGCCCATGTGATGGTGTGCGGGGCTAGGCAAATAGGTGAAAACCCTTACGCAGAGCGCCTGCGGGGCCAGACTTGTACGTAGTTCAACTACTTTACTCAAGTTACTGTAGTTTAACTACTTTTCTGGGTAGTTTAGTAACTTTTAATTACATTTATATTCTAGTAATTCGTAGTTTACTTTAACTACTTTTCCGAGTGACTTCCACTCAAATTACAAATGACTTTCTAATTTTAGTGGTTGTTTTGCCTATCAACAGAGAACAGAGGTCGGAAGGTCAGCTGATATTTGCAGAGGGGGAAGCATGCGGAGTAGAAAAGGGGGGGATGGGAAGGAAGAAAGTGATTTAGATAGTCCAAAAAACCCCAACATTTTAACGAGCCACCCCCCCACTGCAACAACACTGCTACGAGGCGCGGGGAGCGAACAGACACGACGCAAGAGAGGTCGAGTAACTGTGGGATTAGCTCCGAATAGTGGCGTTTCTTTGTATTCCGAAGCTCAAGGAGACTTGACGCATTTGAAGAAAGGGCTTGTCCCCGCTTCTCTCCAATGTAGGAATTCTTGCCCACTACAGGAGGTGCACACACTGCTCCTTTTACGGTGCAGGCGATAGAACTCCTATAGCAACGACGCTCACGCCGGATGGGCTGCTCGTGTATCACTCGAAGCGCGTTAACCCACCCCCGCGCCTGCGTTCACGCCGCTTCGCGGTGACGGCGTGCGGCTGCTAATTACAAATCTATTAACCCGCCTAGCCCCCCCACCCCCCGTACACGCCGCTTTGCGGCGTCCGGTCGGCAACCCAAGCCCCGCTGCCCCCCATGCACTTCCGTAAATAGAATCGATACGATTTAGTTTAGCGATGTTTCGTCAACAACATTCGTTTTTTTAGTGTTAATGGTAAAAAAAGAAATGTAAATATCGCCAAATGCCTCGACAAAACAAAATGTTCGAGAAAAAAAATAAAAAGAAGTAAGCCGGCCCACACCATAAATAGAACCCGGGTCTGACACGTATGAGGCAGACATCTCACCACTAAGTTACGCTACCTCTTCGGAAACTCGCATTGCATCCGCTGCCTATGTTGACGGCGGCAGCGCCTATCTCCAAGCAAGCAAGCAAAACTTTATTTTGTGTAAGGGCCTACGTCCTGGTCTGGACGGCCCGTCCGGCCCATGTCTCGCGGATGGATTCCGTTAGGTTACCGTGTAGCCTTGTTCGTGGGGCAAGGCTCCACAAACCAGCCAATCCGGCGTGCGTGAGCACCGTTGCTAGGGTTTGTATCGCCTGCGCGTTAAAAATATGCCCGCGCGGGTCGAGGGGCAGTGCCCTTGGTATTCCTTGGGCGCCGCCGGCCTGTGTCTGCTCTGCCCAGTGGCGGCCGTTTCAGGGGGGGCAAAACGCATGCCTTGCCCCCCCACTCTGAGAACTGGGGGGGCAAGTGCCCCCCTTGCCCCCCCGGTTGGTACGCCCATGATTGTTTCCGATGTCTCTAACCACTCTCAAACAACCAGCTCTTTCCCTTTTCTTTTTTTCAGCATTTTTCTTCTTTTCTCATTCTGCGACCTACCATGGCAGCAGCTCTATTTATGCTTGAAGCCATCTCCAGATCTGCTGTGTCACATCATGTTGCCGCCGAGGGAAGTTGCTCCGGCATGTCGTTTATATAAAAAATAGTATATTAAACTGGCTGAAGTTCGTTAGCTACAAATCTAGCAGCAGGCGAATTTTGCATCTGCTTTGGCCACTAGCCTTTAGCTAGACATAAGGTATTTTTGGTGAGTTTAGTGTCGCAAAAGCAGGTTTCGAGAAACAGATGCGCCACTTGAACGATACAAGTAAAGACGCGTGCATCGAAAAAGGATGCACACGATTCACCGAGGCCTGTCTGTCAGTCACCCAACAACAAACGCGGATGCCGCCAATGTCAGCTCGACACCGCTGTGACGTCTGGCCTTCAAGGCGGAGCAAGCTTTTTGAAGAGCCCAATTTCTGGCCGATTCCGTATCCAAGCTGTCCGAGCCAAAGCCGAAAAGAGAAAACAAACAGGGTGGAGATTAACAAGTGGAGGAGCAGTGCTTACGGGCGATACAGGTTGGCAGAATGGGTTGGAGGTGCGGTGCAGATACCTCAAAAGTCGCAACGAGTGCAAGCACTGCATACAAACATGCGAAAATAAAAGCACCAGAGAATGGGACAAGAAAGAATGAAGCGCTTGGTTTGCCTCGGCTGTCCCGTTTTCTGGCGCTTTTATTTTCGTAGCAAGCAGCAACTCGCCCGCCTTCACATTTTATAGACGTGATGATTCGGGATAACTGATCGTTTGGTGATAGAGAAGTTTCTTAAATTCTTTGAGATCATCCACCTGTTCTTTGATGTTCACGGTCTTTCCCTGGTTTGGCAGGCCTAGTAAACCGAGTCAGCCAACTCGGACGAAGTTTGTCGAGTGATATTAATAAAGCATACTTTCACTTTACACTGTGCATACTTCATATTGCTTCGCTGCAAAATGCTTGATATTCCCAATGCAGGCGACAAGTGTGGCGAAATTCTAGTGAGTCAATACATCACAGTTCTCGCGCGTTGAACCCGACAGTGTGAATTAACGATTGTGCGAAATCGTGGCTTTGCTAAACCGTTGCGCATTCAAAAGATGCACCGTGTGAATAAAGCTTTTATCCGAAACTCCTGCAGGGTGTTTATTCTGCCACACAGCCCATGCTCTCGGATGGTGTCGGATATCCCCATCCCGCGGCAGAGACTGACTGGGTCAGGAGTCAGACTTGCGTTCG
Source organism: Ixodes scapularis (assembly GCF_016920785.2). Lineage (NCBI taxonomy): Eukaryota > Metazoa > Arthropoda > Arachnida > Ixodida > Ixodidae > Ixodes > Ixodes scapularis. The sequence goes on along the minus strand of NW_024609839.1, from coordinate 79,515,270 downwards.
TCCTAGCAAGCCACTACACTTCCTTCACGTGGGTGGCGTACAGACACACTAGTTGCACCTTACACACTGCCTATTCAAAACAGGTACTCCAAAGCATGCGACATGATAGCGCCTGTCAAACTGCTCCGGCGGCCCATGCCCATTCTAGTACAAAAATGCAACTAGAATTCTAGCTTTTCCTGACTCTGGAGGGTGTTACCTGTTGTTTGCATTTTCCGCCAGCCTGTGGCAGCATCTGGGTGTGTGTGAATACTCTTCTTACCACAATTAAAATAACTCTAGGTTTGGTTCCCGGCATGTTCGGCTTGTTCCATCTTTAGGGCTCGCTTGTAGCCCACTCAAACACCCGCACATTGTGTCAAGAGTAAATTGGATGAGTTTATAAAAGTTAAAGATGGCCCCTTATTTTTTTTTTTTAATGTATTGATTTTGAAAATATTCCATATTTAGCCAAATTTTATGGGACCGTTTTTCGTAAATTTGTTGACAACAATGTTTAAGTCAAAGATAAACAAAAAACGGGGCGACAAGCTGGAAAGATGTGAAAATCCTAGCATTTATAGTTAGAAAGAAAAGAAAAAAATCAATGTTTAGCATCATTCCGCTATGCGTTTGCAATTTTTCTTTGCTAACTAACGACGCCGATACTCTGTCGTAACTAATTTGGATCAATCCTCCTTATGTGCAATTTGCAAGCAAATATTTCTAAACCCAAAGCCAGAGCAGTTGTTTTGGGAGAGGTGCCCGATATGCCAAACTTGGTGTAATCTGCAGAAAACACTTGGGACTGAGAGTGTACTTCTAAATATTTTCCGTACAAGCAAAATATGTTTTTCAAAATATAGAAGTCAGTTTTGTCTTGTTGGGCACTGAGTCAACAAAATATATTCTTTTCGTCAAAATTAAAAAGGTTGCCAAACATGGTCGGCCAAACTTGTCTGAAAACCCCCTAAAGAAGTAAAAAGTGACTACCAAATAGAAACTTTGGTTAACGGTGTCATAAAAGACGATTATAAAGGCAATAAATCTCATTAGAAAACTAATTATAAAAGTTGCATAGTTCTTGGCAAGTTCCTGAATTGTAAAAAGCCTGAGAAAAAGAAAAAAATGTGACATGGCAGTTAGTTGTTAAAAGAAATCACGATAACAGTAATGGAAGTGGCATTTGATCTTTTGGAGCAAGTTCTGCAGCAGGTAAAATATAGGTTTAAAGCAACCACCGAGGCTTTTGGAGCAGATGCCAACATATGTTATCACATCACTTGAAAATAAAGAAAAAGCAATTGAATTGCTAAGCAAGTTCATCTTTGATAATGACTGGGGGTTCCTGTTTGATGTTGGAGCATATTAGGCTTTGCATACTATGCTCCCTTTGCAATAAAAAATAGCAAAGCTGCAAAAGAAACACAGAGCTTTCACTTTAGAAATAAGGCTATGGTCAGAGTAGGTTCTATTTACAATAGGTACTAAAAGCTTTTTCAAAAATTTAAACACTGCACAACACTTCAGTTGGGATAAAGCTTTACTCCTTTTCCCCTTTTACACTGTAATTTATTTTGCCCGTAAATACAATTTCTGTGAAATGCCAGCAAAAACCAGCATATTAGCTAACATGTCTATCAATAAAAATGCATATCCCAAGTATCATGAACCTACTAAACCCAAGACTTTAGTATCATAAACTGCAAAAACAACCACCCACAAATATTATGAAGGCCTATGCTTATGCTTTAAAGGTATCACTGCTCTTTAGCGGCCTTGGAACCAGAGTTAAGTCGAAGTTTGCTGTCCTTTCGATCGACAGCCACATGGGAACAACCTTGACTACCGTATTTAATTAAATATAGATTTTTTTTTTCTCGTTCTGACCAGAGTTCAACCTACAATCAAGAAGGTAGACCTAGAATAGCACTGAGCATAGTTTCCGAGCCTACCGCACCAATCCCAGTGCTCCGCAATGTCAGCCATTGCTGCTCTAGCACTCCGGTGCAAAGCAGTGAAGCTCAACGCGCAGGCTCTGGTGGAAGGCAGTGAACGTCGACGTGAGCAGCGCAAGTGCCACGGTACTCTACATCCATGGAATGGAGACATGTGGCAGACATGATAATCATGCGGTCTCAACAGGCATACAAGACCCTGGTTCTGTCTTATCGCAGTATCCACCACCTTACGTTTTTGCAAAGATTTCTCGCGAATTGTTGAAGCCCACTCGGCACATGTGTGGCACGAGATTTAGCACACTATCGTCCATGGCACAATTTGGCCCAAGTGACGCAGCACTTCCATCACTGCGATAATGAAAGTGAAAAAAAAAAGATGACTTACGAAGAATACTTGCACCTAACAAGAGTGCCTGTTTGTTTATTTTGAGGTGCCCTCAGTTTGTAGTTCTCAAAAGAAATTGCTAGACCGGGCTTGTTAATGGAGAAAGGTAGGGTGCCTACAAGTCTGTCTGTCTGTCTGTCTCGGGAATGAAGACATCCCTTGTTGCACTGAGTGGGCCAGCGCATGTGGTGCAATCAGTGTGTGACTTTGCATTAAAATGGCGTCTAAGCATTAGCCAAGGCTACGTGCTTGAGTTGAGCCAGGCCAGTCTGCACGCTCTTCAGAAGACATAAAAAAAAAAGCAAAAAACGATGGGGCAGAAAATGGTCGAGATGTCACCATGACCCAAAAACGCATGCTTGTATGAAGGCCCCCATTAAATGTCGTGTAGAAGCAATAGACCTTTTCAACCTCAGTCGCATGGGTGCTGCCATCTTGAAATCGCATGATGTGGCCGCCATTAAGTTGCTTCAACTCGTTGCTCTGCTCTCCCTTCAGCACCTTTGCGGATGCATTGTATTTGCGTTTTTGTCGCGTTTCACTGATCTTTCTTGCCTTACTCCATAAAGTATAGTCCGATACTTATATCTACTACTTAATAGCATTACGTCATAATGGGCACAACTTCTGCAGTCAACCTTGCAACACAATTTTACTATGCGCAAGGATGAGGCATAGGAATCAGCGCATAGCAGTGAGCCACATTGATTATGTAGATGACCAAGACAGCAAGAGGGATCAGAAGACAATTACTTACAACAACTCAGGTTTGTTAAATAATAGTGGGGGAACATTCGCTAATAGTGGCGGAACATTCGCAATTAGAAGCGCACATATTTATGATTGTACATTTAGGATTAGAAGGTGTCAAAAATAGTCAAGGTAAGGAGACTGTGTATGTTTTCTGAAAGCATCATTTTCTGTATTCATAATAAATTGAAAACATTTTGAACATGGTTAAAGCACTAAAAAGAAAAACATGAGAGAGAAGACAAACAACAGGGCTTTTCTCTTGTGGTCGTCTTTTTAGCACTTTTAACCATGGTTCTAAACGTTTATCACCAACTAGCCCAACAACAAGTACTTTTACAGATTGAAAACAGTTCCTGTTGATTATGTGAGGGAACTCGTAGAGAAGAAATACAACAAAAGTTTAACTTGCATTTTATCTGATGCCAGGAATAATTGTATGTGAACATCAGGAGATTTGTTAGTTCATAATACTTCACCTACATGTGTTCGACGTTCTGAAATGTTTTGTTGATTGAAACATTTGGTTGGTCGGTTTACTTATGCATTTTAAGAAACTGTATATAGTGCTCGATCCCATTTCGGCAGTAATTCAAGTGACTGATTGATTGTCTTTAGATAATCAATTCAATTCACTGAATTTTATTTTCACACAAATGTTGGGACTTCCCATGTACGAAACTGTCGCAAACAGTTTAAAAGTACAGATTTTTAGAATAGCGCATGCAAAATCTTTAAATACACAAAAGAAATAGCATTGTCTCTATGCGCCAATCCAAAATGCAGGTTATTTGACGCCAAAAAAAAAGCCGTCTGCGTAATAATTTGCCGAGCCCAGCACTGTCAATGGTAAATAGAGGTCTACTTTTAGGGCTGGCAACGCCAAAACTTACAAAGTTCATCTGTTAAAACAATAAATTTCTGCTTGCACAGGTCTATGAAGTGACCCCTAGCATTAAACTTCAGCCAGACTTTCAAAAGTACTTCTCCTGGTCCTATATTTATTTATTTTTTTTTTTTTGCCAATTTAATGGAAAACAAATGTCAGACCTAATTTGATGGGCATGCCACTTATATCTTCTGTATGCCATAAGCAAATATCCATATAAAATGTTGTTTATTTCCTAGGGCCAATATCGTGAAATGCTGCTTGTGAGTACTTCAGCAGGGCTGATAATTAAAGGGAAACTGAAGCGGTTCCGTAATTGAGTAAAAACACATAAATAGTCTCCATTTGGCCTTCAGGATCACAAATATTGAGATTATTTTTTCAATTTGGTGCACACAGGCCGCAGAAAATCATTTTAAAACTACCCCTGAAGCCCCTCCCTCCCGGAGCGTTACGTCATAAAAGGAGTTTTCGGAACTTCCGCTCTCGCTTATCTTTAGCGCCTATCAATGCTATGCATGGGCACTCCTGCTATTTTCAAAAAGGTAAAAGAAACAAAAGATGTTACGACTGGTGCCAGTGCAAAAGGAATATTCCTGGCGCGCTTGCAATTGCGTGTGCTGCTTACACGAGCAACACGCGCTTGGCGGTTTTTCGTGTTTTCCCGCGTTTAGTTCCATTTTCGAGAAAATGAATATGATAAGGGATAAAAATACTCTAGAATTCACCTCCAACTCTTTCTTTTTTTTTTTTAAGAACCTCTGAAGGTCGCACTGTCTAAATATTTCTCAAGTACTTAATTCTTTTTAATTAAAACAGGCCGAGACAATATTACTTGTTTTTATAAACTCACTGCATTATTGTACTAGACTCTTTTTGGTCTGCAAAATTCACTAAAAAAGATTTGTGTCCACAAAAACAAAACAGTCAGTAGTAAACTCGCAAGTTGATCTGTTTTTCCCAATTCAGCACATCGCTAATTCAACTCTCGACCTGCTTCTTCACATTCATGTATTAGTGTCTTCATTGGTATATTCTTCTGGAAACTAGTCATCGGGTATGGCCATAGGTGATAGGTATCTTCCCTGTACATCAGTCCACTCGTTTCGCTGCTGACCATAATGAGGTGCATCAAAGGTGTCTGTAAAAAAGCCCTCAATTTAGGCTCGAAACCACTCTGTGGTCCTCAGAGTGACTCAGTACCCCTGTTTCATTGGTTGCGTGCTACAAAAGAAACATTTGCATCACAAAATTAAGCAAAAACTACATAAAAGAGCAACACAGCTGCATGCCCGTTGAAACCGAAACTAGACAAATTAAAGCAACCTAATGGCAACAAGTGCGTCAGTTACTTCCATCTGCCGGTCAAGCAACTACCCAGATGACAAGGTCCATAAACAAGAACTCGAGCCTTCAACAAACCCGTGAATCTGAAATTCCACGAAAAATTGTAAAACAACGAAAATTTTAAATCAGGAATTGCGAAGTCAAAAAAGTTTAAAAGCGTAGCTGTAATTGAGAAATACTCGTTTAATAAAATTTTTATCATCGGCAGAGTCCCATGCAAGAGCAAGCCACATTTGCATCACATTAAATTTGCACCACCCTTCTGGATGAGGGTGATACACCTTAGATCGTGTCGATACCTATACCTAATAGACCTATTGCTATATTACCCAAGCATCAAGGAGAATGCAGGGATTGGTGTTCCACGCGCCACACGTGCTGGCCTCAGCAGTAGTAACTTTCCAAAGCAAATACCTAAAGCAAATTGTATCTTGCACGCGCGTTCATCAACACTTTATTTTGGTTATTTACTTCGGATCTTTTATACCGGGAAGGCGTGTGCGTGTGGCGCGTGGGACGCCAATCCCTGCATTCTCCTTGATGCTTGGGTAATAAGCAAATGATCTATCCATGCTTGTATACAAATAAAATAAATAAATATTTGTGTTAGTAGGCACTAAACAAATCCAACGGAAGCCTTAATTATTTTGTAAATGGCCAACAGGAGTGGCAACAAGGTACTCAAACTCCACATCACATTATTTTGATTCTCTTTGTCCTCCCTGCTAATGGAAGGTACTCTCGCTTTATGTGGGCTGCTTGTGTGCATAATGTTTTAGCCAAACGTAATAATTTTGAATCGAAAATTACTCCTAAATTAGTTAAATTACAGTTATTCAATTACAACCAAGTCTGATAAGGCGCCATATGAACTGGCTACAAACCGATGCACGCTACGTATGCCCAGTGTCACCGGAGAAGTGATCAATAAAGAGCGGCCCATCATTCCAGCAAGCATAAAGATGGCATCGATAATGCTCCTGGTACGGGGTTGCCCCTAATTGATCCAACGCGTACGGTGAAGTTATGCACGGAAGAAGCAAACGGGCCAGCTAATCAGCGCGACGAACAAACAAGCGCGACTCAGAACCGCCTGACAACGCAGCCCGTGACTGGTTGAGTCACGAGCGAGCTGTTGTCACAGCGAGCAGATTGATTGCCATGTTTTCATCTCGGAATTAAATAACAAACAAATATGGCGCCCAAAGAAGAAAGCGTTTCGCGCGAGTGAGCGAAACGCACGGAGAAAGGCGGTGCCAACGGGCCAATCGTCCGAAGCAGGATAGGTGGCTTCGATCACGACATTTTGACATACCCCGATGATTGGAGAGGACGAAGCGATCGAGACAAGGAATGCGCTCGAGGTTTTGTTCGTTCGAAAAAGCAAAAAACCCCGCGGGGGCGATTGGAATCTGTATTGGGAACCGAGACACCGTTTCTCGGGTGAATTACCTGCTGTTCGCACTTGGGACAGTGCTTGGTGACCATCCGGTTCTTGGCCATGGTCCCGACCTGTTCGCGCTGCCTCATGCACCCAGCAAACGAACTTTCATGATTAATGCAGGGACAAACAGCAACACAACAACAAAAAAAGAAACGCAACTTCCTATGTAAACAGCGTCGATGAGATGCGAGTGCGGAGTGTATCCGATAGATGGCGGCGAAACTCGCGAATTTTGTGCGTTTGTTCGGTCAAACGTAGAGGCAGTAGAGAACTGCGGGTTGGCAACCATCACAAAGAGAAAGCAGTTTCTGTTCTAAGGTTCTTGCTGCTGCGTACATTTCCACTCTTCCCGTTGTGACAGGCTGCGCGTCGCTGCCCGTGTCCCGTCTTCTCAAAGACAAGCAGAGATTGTTGCTGCGACCACGGTCGTCACGATGCACGAAGAATCCTGTAGCAAAGGTGGGCCCCACTCTGATCGATCTTTTGGCACCGTCGAACACACGGGCGAGCACAACAGCGACGGGGGATGCCGAAGGGGGCACACAACGATTCTTGTCTTTCATTTACACGGCGCAAGTTAATGAATGACATAGGCAAGAGTCTAACCTGTTTTAAAACCCGTGGAACTGAGGTAGTCATAATAACGAGAATGGCGTTTCTCAGGACTCATGGGGGTGGGGGAGCCGCAGTGCACTGCGCGACACCGTACGCGACATCGGCGCTTTATCGCATTTCGCATGACTATTGGCAGGCGGCAGACGTTACCGCTTAGGTTTATGTCCCGAGTGAGCACTTTCCATGACAGCAGTATTTTAATGAGCCATTCAATTCTAAGAAAGAAAAACAAAAAAGAAAGATTGCGTGTTTGCGTTAGCAGTGTCGCGCAGTGTTTACCTCAGAAAAGCAAGGAGCCCATAGCACAAAGGCCTGAGGCGCGGCTCGTAGTGACAGCGCGAAAAATGTGTATACAGGTGACTAAAGATCACGGGTTTTTCCGCCTTATGTTTTCTCGCAGTCTGTGCATACCTCTTTCCCCGTATTGCAACACTTTCACCGAGCACCGCGCCTTCTACTGACTCGTTCCCCGTATTTCAACACTTTCACTCGTGACCGCCTGTTTTCGCAATATTGCGCTAATAAGATTGTCTTGCAATCCCACTCAACGTAAGGCTGTAAGGCTGCGTGGAACTTCTATTTCTTACAAATGTATGTTCGGAGATCGAACGCGGGGTAATGTGAGTGGCTTGTTCTGCCGCAAATAATTATAACTTGTGTTTGAAAATATCCGTAAAAAAAGGAAGAAAAAAAAAAAGAGCTTTACACAAACATTTTTTACACGATTTACACCATGCAAGCATTAGAAAAGAGAACCATTTGAAGAGCGTTGATCGCCTGTTAGCATATGTTATATGTAAGGCTCCGTGTTTTCGGATAAATCCTAAAAACTCCGAAAACCACCCGCCGGTAAAATTTTTGGCGATTCGGATTTATCCGATAAACTCCGAATTGGTATGTTCCCATGCCTCCGCCCCCCCCAAACAGCAATTTTTTTTTTTTTTTTTTTTTTCACAATTTGAGCAGCGCAGGATTAATGGTCCTGTGAAAATGACACCATATCTATCTTTCAACCCTCGGACCGTTGTCAAAAGGGGGTCTTAGGCAGATTCCCACTGGCGATGTAAGCAGTCGCGCGATGCGACTAGATCGCATCACAAAAAAAGTTGGATGGTCACACCGGCGTACGCGATGAGCGAGCCCCAACGCCTTCGTTGGCGAGTTGTTTCTCAAAAGCTCGCTCTGAACGCCGTTGATTGGCTCAGCCGCTCCGCGACTAGATCGCATCGCAAAAAAGTAAGGTCCAGTAGCGACTGCTCAAATCGCGTCGCTTTTTGCCCGCGATGGTCGCTTTTGCGAGGAAAGTTATCGTACGACTAGATTGCATCGCCGGTGGGAACGCGCCTTCACGGCTTGTCTCGTCAAGGTAGGTTCAGGGAATCAGGTCATCGTACCATTCGTGTCACAACAAAAGCCGCTCATTTGCTTTCCAGTTTGGGCCATGGGATTTGGGATTTAGAGAAAGGAGAGAGGGTATGTTTCTGGGGGGGGGGGGGGGGGGGGGGAGAGAGGGAGAGATAGAGAGAGAGAGAGAGGGGGGGGGGGGGGGAGGGAGGGACGGACGGACAGTGAAAGCTATGGGCCATAGAGATAGTATAAAATAGAAAAGAGGGGCAGTGGAAACTTCTCTATTACATCCTTAACCACTCCACCTCGCATGGCCGCGGGATAGATTGTTGGGATGACTACGAGCTTCCTTGCGGCTACCTCCGACAGTTTATGGATTTTAAGGTATCGACGTGTATCGAAGCCACACTTGTGTGCGACTTTTGTCGTGGGACAAAATAGTATTGCCAATGACACCAACGCCAAATTCAACTGAAGAAATCTTAATTGATACAAGCCTGTTTTCTTTTTTATCTGGCATACATTTGCATCCAGTTATGTATTATTTTTAATAGAAAACACTGCGAAATTAATCTCAGAATTTCGGAGAATTGGGGATTTACGAAAAATAAACTCCGATAAACAACAAATAATTTCTACAAAAGAAAATCCGGAAAACATCTCTGTATTTTACGAAAAATACTCCGAAAACACGGAGCCCTAGTTATATGCTAACATATAAACGAGCGTTCTAATGATACCATACATTAGAACGCTCATTTTCACGAAGACCCACCGGTGTCAGTCCGTGCATCAGTTTGTCAGTGCCATGCATGACATTGCGAGGAGAGAGGGTGTGGTGAGGAGGTATCGTGTTTACACAACACCTCCTGGAGGATAAAAAGGATAAGGCCATAGCGCTCTTTGCCAACAGGGGTGCATGTCAAAGCACCCAAGTGAAGGCAGTGCACGTGGATCGACCGTCGTAACAGTACGCTTTAAGTCACATAAATAAGCATGTCTTATTAGCTAAAATGAAAGCTGCACATAAAAAAATGGGCTAGAAAAGAATTTAAGTTTAAAGCTTTATATGTCTTATCGTTCAGTTGACCTTCAAAGTCCTTGAGCGAAAACAAGTCGGCGACATGAAAGGTACCAATGAAATGGCGTCAAAAGTGTGTCATCATAGAGCGCTCTGTCTTTGGAGGTTCGCTATTATGTTTCCATCAGCGCTTGGCTTTTGCCTTTAAGTCGTCTTAGGGATAACATAGGAGATCCTGTGAATTTTATTACACGGGCAAAATATTTCACCGCTAAATAATCGGTATGAAATGGCACGAGGTATGCCTATTAGACGTCTACAGAAAAATATGATTGTTTTAAGTCGAAAACATTGAGACACACAATTATTGCTGTAGGAATGCATATTTTATACAGAAATACTTCGACAAAATGGCGAGACACGCAGTGATTGGACACAGCGAAACAGATCACACTTAAAAATCAAGCAGACGTAGCCAACACGGACAGAGCTAGACAAGTGTCACTTCCGATCATGTAAGCGATGTTATCGCATGCAGTCGCTGAATTCTTGCATTATACCCCGGCCACATATCAAAACTAATGTAATCTCCATTGAATATGATATTATGGGGTCGGAAAATCAACTCGCGACGTTTGTATAGTTACTTGGGATCGCGAGCTGATTCAATCCTATAGTATCATTTAATGAAAAGATGCAACTTTTTTGTGTGGCAGGGGTACTAAACTTGCGTACTGTTTACGATCAACTAATCCGCCTCTCTCTTTGGGCTCAAGCTGCCTTAAAACAAAATATAACTTATTTTTTATTCAATAATATTATTACTTTAATACAGCTAGGATTGTATTATGAACGTGGTAAGGGCAATAAAATAACATTACTATGAACAAACACATAAGCACAAACGACGCACTTTCAATAATGGCCCATAAAGATTGTTATTCACCTGCCAGTGAAAACTGAAATGTTACCACGCATATTAACAAATGTCGACTTAATTGCACATGGATAACGACGAAGAAGGAGGTTTCATTCTATCACGAGATTAAAGATCGACTGCAGCACTCTACTCGCGTCCTACATGACTAACAAAGCCGGTAAATAAGTTATTTTTCACCAGTCAATCGTATCTGTTTGTCCCGCAATATCCATCACAAAAAAAATTCAAGTACAATCTCCAAGGGCTCTCTGTCGGGGGAAACAGGTCTATCGATAATCGACTAGTGTCATCGTTGACTAATGGGCTCACATGCCACTCACACCGTAGCAGGACCACGAATTCACCTATGAACACAAAAGAACCACACACGAGAGCAGCGACTAGAAGCATGGAGGGGTCCTAAACTAATGGAGAGGAGTAAGAAAGAACCAATGCTAATGCATTTTCATCAAATAAATCCCATTGATCGTCGAAATTTTTTTTTTTTTTTTGAGAATTGATTGGTGACTTTTTTTTTAAATATTGTCACCTTCATTCGTGACAATATCTGGCCGCGGAAAATTCTCATGGCATCTTTTACTGCTTCCTAAAAAAAAAAAAAAAAAAACCTCCCACCATATTTGTTTCCCTTTTTTTTTTTCTTGTTATGGGCGTTTAGCATTGACCACGTGGCGCTGCCACCCTTGGCATGACACCCTCGTCTCCAGCTACACTTTTGCACTTCTAAGGCGGTAACCAACCCACTGTCCTGTGGTGCCAGCAGTCCATCGTGAAAGCATCCAGCCACGCCGTCATTTGTTTGGTACCAGCTGGGGCCATCGATCGAGATTGTTTTGCGCTATTGGGGCGGTTGCTAAATTACCGCAGTGCACTGCAGCTTGTATCATGAAACTTGAGTGCTTGAAGCCGATTGCATGATACTGTATATATTTATGTCATATTTTCCTTGCATTTTATTTTAACTTTTTGTTATATTTGTGTAGTCAACCAAGTAACAAAGCAAGTCTTTTTGTTATTATTATTGATAAGCACCCCCCCCCCCCCCCCCCCCTTAACTTTGTATATAAATAAATAAATATCTCGAGATGCTTTCCAACATGTAATTGTCTTTGCGTGTGCATTCGGTTTGGATATGGGGTGCAAAAGTATAATCAGTACTTCCTTAATGACATTTGTTTGGGTATTGTGAAACTATTGCATCCTATTTACCAAGCTCAACCCACAACCGCTGCTTGTCACATTGCTACATGTGTGACCTAAGTACGCGTTCTGCGTTTTCGGAGTTTATTTCTGAGCAAAATCGAAAAGCGTTTTTCTGGGGTGCTTTTTTTTTTTTACATCAAATTCAAATTATTTTTGTAAGCACTTTTTTATTATCCACAAAATTTGGTCGGATGTTTTGTGTCATTGACCTAGGTAGAGAATAGCAGTCATACCTATTGAAACAGAACCGCGTAGACACGGGTCGAAATAGAGCAACCATCTTGGGCAGCTACGCGATCATGCTAAAGGCGCAAACGACAGTTCATTCTGCAATCGGCGAAGCGTAGAAAACGCTCACTTCGGCTTTCGGTCACTACGATCAAACGTCCACAAAACGTCGTTCGACCAAGGTGTGTCCGCGGAGCAGAGAGCATTGAGAGTGGTGAAGGACTGATTTGATTCTAGAGTCATCGCATCGAATCCAAAGACAACGCTGGGCTTCGAGCGCAATAATTCCAAATATCAATTCAAATAGCGCATTTAGAAATGCATCTTAAGTGGGGCAATGTGAACAAAATGCTTATTTTACATGTTTTATGGCATTTATTTATCTCCGACGGCGTTGTATTTTTCACGGCCTCGACGGGAACTTGCTAAGCTTCCAGGGTTGCGACAGTCCGGCACGCTACAGTGCCTACAGCTTCGGCGTTTGCTCTTCTGGAACATCTGATAGCAATGTTAAGAGTAAAAGACCAAAATCGCATGAATTAACACCTTCAAATTGATAACACAAGCCCTAACCAGCTTCGGCAGATTGACATTTTGTACTGTTGATTTTGATTAATAAAGACTATTATTATGATGATGATGATGATGATGCTTGAACAGCCCCACGAGCAATCGGGCTGGCGAAAGGGCCTTCTGAGTGTTGCAAATATTTTGAGCTAGATGGCACAACATGTCACCAAACTTGACTGCCCGGAAGGTATGTGCACCTGGTAATTGTTTTTAAAAGCTCACTCTCTGGAATGTTTGACCTTGAGGTTATTTAGATAAATAAATATGTGGGTATATAGTACCTTTCTGAGCTAGAATGTTGGTTGCATGCCTGGGCTGAGCGAGGAAGTAGTGGCTTTGGGAGTCAATGTTTCTTTTGGAGAGGTTGACAGTCGAAAGGAGAAGGTTAGTCAAAATTTTGGTTCCTGCTCTCTTTTTTTCGCAGCCGTGGAAAGTGTCTTGGAAGCAAGGGCTGCTTGCAGCGTGAGCGATTAGCTAGTTGCAGATTACGGAGAATTGGGCAGTGTTATGTTTCCTTCGGAGTATTCGACGTTTCGTTTTACAGCGTCGGCTAAACTGGGCTTGTTGTCCTGGGTGAGTGTCGTGTTTGCGAAAACGAAGGGAGCATGCACGTGTTTATTGTAGGTGGCTTTGGTGCCGGAAGAAAGCAAGTAAAGCAGTGATACTCTCGCTCTTTAGCTGATAATAGTCGCGGATGAGGCGCAGCGCGTTCGGCTAATCGCGATTGCTCAGGGATCATGTTTTAATTTTAAAATTACAATGGCAAATAGAAAAAAGAAAGGGCAATGAGTTTGGTTAGAGCTTGTGGTCAGTGGTTGTGAGGAGAGGTTACTTTGGTTTCTTTTCGAACCTCGGATTATAAATTGACAAACTTGGGTAGGGGAGATGAAAGCTTGCAGCGGCGTTAGAGCACAGAGCTCTGATTGGAAGGATTAGTGGATAGGCGCACAGGCTAGCTGCCTTTGTCCTCTACCCACTGCCTCCCTCCAGTCAGAGCGAACAAGAACATCGTCTGCTCATTGCGCAGTCTGGCATTTGAACACCAGACTCTGCGTGATATATTTTGACAAAATGCGCCGCAAGACAGGGGCAGACAACAGAAGCGCTACTTTCAACTGAATGTTTGTGTTGTCTTACTCCGTCCCTGTCTTGCGGCGCATTTTGTCAAAATAAGTCATGTACCAACTGGCCCATCTGTCACTATTGATCTGCGTGATAATTGCAGCCTTTGCGTCGACCTACTCTCATCCCAATGGGAGCTTGGCTTTCGGATGTTACCACACATTCTTTTCTCCTCCTTTTTGCTCAGTTTCTCACCGAGGGGTTTACCGTACATCTATGGCTCATTGTTTTTCGGATAAATTCGATTAACTCCGAAAAACACTTGCCAGTATAAATTTTTTGGCAATTCGGATTTATCCGAAAAACTCGGATTTTGAAGTCACAATGGCAAGATACGAAGCGAAAAAAAGACAGCATTTTACTAATAAAGTGTGTCAGAGCGCAGGGATGGTAGCTCTAAGTAAAGACCACTTAAGGTTTTGTTGTTTTGCTTTTTGCAATATTGACAAACACAATTTGCACTTTGAAACTGTATATGGCGAAGTTAAGTCGTAACCCTAGACACAAGTCGCATCTCGTCAAGGTTTGTTTAGAACAACGGGCCATGTACTTCTGGACCACGACAAAGGTCCCTGTTCTGGTTTCCAGTTTGGACCTTATTATTTGTGCTTCTTAGGGCGAGAAGGGGTTGTGTTTTTATAACAGTGAAAGTTGTAAACGCGTAGATACCATACGATGGGGGAGGGCAGCTGAAGGTTTTATGCGTGTTTGGCCATTTCTAAGTACAGGCATTCATTGAAGTAACACTTGTCAAGATTTGTTGCGGGACAGTTAATACTGCCAATCGCAAGGGTGCCAGTGCCAAACGCAGCTGCAAAAATATCTTCCGATGCCGGTGATTTTTTTTTATAAATGTAGTGTATATTTTTGTTCTGACATTTTTATTTTATTTGAAAAGAAGTAATATTAGAGTAAAATTAAACTCGGAATTTCGGGGATTTGGAAATGTAATAAATATAAACTCCGATAATCCCCGAATTGGTAGCGAAAAATAAACTTGAAGAAACACCCTCAGAATTTCACAGAAAATAAACTCCAAAATACGAAATCCTACGTACGAGGTGTGATCAGAATGTTCCGAGACTGATCTTGTAGCGTAAAAAGGGAGGGCGGCACAGTGATGCGTGCGCAGCAGTCAAAGGAAGGGACCTTCGTGCCTCATTATACCTGGACGTCGCTCTGTGAACAATTAGGATCTGCGCTACGCGAGTTTTTGTGACCACGTGCAGGGGCAAAATGGCGATTTCACCATTGATTGCAAACCAGAGCGAGAGCAAACATCAATTTTGCATCAAACTCGGCAAATATAAAACGGAGGCCTTTGAAATGATTCAGCAGGCTTGTGTCAAAAAGCGGTGAATTTTGCGAAGTGTTTTAAAGGAGCTGTGGTACAATTTCGGTACTTTGCTTAAATAATTCGGGAGTAGGTGTCTCGACCTTTCTGAAGGTAAAGAATAAAAAAACGCTTTTGCCTGCATGTCCTAGTTTTTATTTTAAAGATGGACAAAGATTGAGGTTTTCAGCACCTCCCAACTCCTTCACCATCTTCAGACTCACGTGCGCTGCATCAATGGTCGTCGCACAGGGTTCCGGTGAAGCTCTCTCTAGAGCCATCAGTGAGCAGGGAGAACTCATCCGCTCGCGACCGCGTGACCACACACTGCCCTCTATTCCATTCGTAAAGGGTTTTTGGAAGTACGCTCAACTTAAAGGGGCCATGAAACAAATGGCGGGCTGAGATAAATGAATTTGGTTTTGTGGACCTAGGATAGATGGAGCCACTAAAACTTTGTGTAATAAAACTTTTGTCGATTATACCAGGTTTTTGACGCATTTATGTTGGAACGACAAGGTTGATAGAAAAGTTACCTTTTACCGAGTGGGTATTCGCACAACTTGCTGTCTTTCTACAGGACCCCCATTTTCCCTGACTGCCGCTCGCAACAGCAGGTCGGGGAAAATTTTAATTTTTGCATCGCGATTACGCGGCAGAATTGCAAGATTTGAAAGAAGGAGATGTGTTTTCAGTCCTTTGTGACAAGATGAACAATGTCAAAAGTAGAACATGCCAATTCTTTCAATGTTAAAATCGTTGCACAGCTCCTTTAACTGGCATTCGCACTTTAGAAACGGCAGAACGCCGATGGACGACTAAGAGCGGTAGGGCGACCTTATCCGACCTCTCCTTGACTTCAGTGACGTTCTGTGATTCTTGAGGTGCGAGTGCCACTCAAAACACCTCGCACACCTCACTGCTTTTTTACATAAGCCTTATAAATCAGTTGAAAGCTCTCTGTTTTAGATTTGCTGAGTTTGACGTAAAATTTGTTTGCTCTCGCTGTGGTTTGTGGTCTATGGAGAGATTGCCATTATGCTCGTGCATGTGGTCTAATAAACTCATGTATTGCAACTCCAAATGTTCACAGAGCAGACGCCCTTTGGAAAAACGAGACACAAGGGTCACTTCTTTCGACTGCTGCGCGCGCATCGCTGCGCTGCCCTCTCTTTTTACGCTACAAAATCAGTCTCGGAACTTTTCGATCACACCTCGTGTATCTTGTTGAAGTTCGTTCAGGACATTAGGCCGTTGCATTTCTGGTCATGGCAAAAGCCACTGTTCTGGTTTCCAGTTTGGACCCTACTATTTGCGCTTCTTAAAGGCGGAGGAGGGGTCGTATTGTTATAATAAGGAAAATTATGTAGGCAGTGACTATCTCGATGTTCACTTCCAAAATAATTCTGAATGTTATTTTGACCTTCTGAAGACATGAAATTATCCTCAAAAACATTTTGACCTCCCCTGTTAAAATATTTTTGTCATTATTTTGGAAACTTGGAGGTTTAAAGCTTTGAAGTCCAGACTGGGAAGTGATCGAAGGTGACGGTAAAAAAATATCTTGCTCGCAGGCTGCATCGCGGTTTGACACTTATTTTCCGAAAACAAATGTGATGCACTCGACTGCTGTTTTTATGATCTTTTAAGTGAGGTGGAATGCAAAGAGACCTTCTCAAAGTAAATCTGCTATCAGATCAAAAGTAGTGTTTGCTTGGTTGTGCCAAACATTACAGAATGTGGCATCCCTGGTCTTTATGATATAGACAGAGGAGCTGAATGCCATGTCATAAAAGTTGCAGTTGATTGGAACATGCGTGTATCTCGTACAACCGCGCCAAAACGTTTGTTCGTGCGCACCGGTCAAGAAGCATCAAGGAGGCAATGTTGGCTTTCACAACCTTTTATTTAACATACCAATCATTTCGTAGTTAACCCTCTCATTATACACGAATCAAACAAAATCTATACTAAACAACAAACTCACGAAACCTGGTTAAAAACAGGATGGGAGCCAGATGCAAAGCAAGACTGCAAGCATACAAAGACGCACTCGCACGATATAAAGGCACAGAAAGCATGCCGAATTTCTGTGTTAAGTTGTGTACGCACTTACATATGTTACATGCAGGAAAAGCAGAGGGATATCCAGCTCACCTTTATTGTAGATTTAACATCTTAACAGAGGTGAGTGCCGAGATGCGAGCTCAGAATCTGGGAACATTGCCACTGGGCGTGTCACGTCCATAAGGATAAACTGTCGAGCCAGTCCCGCTCACACACTGAATAAGACATGCCAACCGCCACCTAAGACCAAAACTGTCAGTCAAAACGCCAACACAACACTGACAACACCATCAGGAACTAACCAGAACGAAATCACAAATGGCTACCACGAAACGGCTGCTGCATTGAAGAAGGACATAGAAATAATAAAGTCACTATTTTACCTTTTACAGAAGTAACGTCACAGATGTCGAAATACTTTTTGAGATATTTTGACAATGGAAGTCGAAATAGTGACTGCCAAATATGAATGCATAAATTTTATAGGAAAGGGGGGGGGGGGGGGGGGGGGGCGGGGGGGGAGTGCAGGGCAGCTGGTGCTTCTATGCTTGCGTGCGGCTATGTCTTGGTGTTCAGTGGTTTAAAAACGTCAACATCTACTGCACTCGTGTTTTGAGTTTTGCTGTGGGGCAATTAGTATTTTCAATGGAAAGGGCAGTAATGCTAAATCCAGGTAAAGAAACATCATTCGATACAGGTGAACCTAGGGCATGTTTGTGTTTGGACATTATTTTTGTATTGGGTTTCGAAAAAATTAGGGACACAGCAAAGAAATATTCAGAATTTTGAAGATTTGGAAATTTAGCATTAATAACCCCAAATAAACGGGCGAAAAGTAAACTCGGAAAAACGCTCTCAGAACTTCACGAAAAATGAACTTCAAAATTACAAAACCCTTAGTTATGTGAACCATACAGTACATAGATTTAATCTTGCAAATACTGCAAAACTTGTATCTAGCGCTACCAGAATGGGGAGGGTTCCAAGGTCAGCCAATAGATGACCCCAACATGCCTTCTGAAGCGGCCGGAAGGCACGGGAGTGTACACTCCAATGCAAATGTGTGAACTGGCCCGTAGGCTTTTCATTGTCCTTGGACATAGACCTGACAAGGAAAAACGAGAAATTTATTTTAAGCCGCATCGGCAGATAATGCCGGGCCCTTCCGCGTGATTGTTGATAGCCGAGTGCACTAGGGAACTCACCTTTGTGCCTGCAGGGACGACACACGCGTCGTCGTCGTAGCGTGGGAGGAAATGTTCAGTTGGCGTAACTCGTGCCGCCTGCACTTTGCAGGAGATGCTGTGGGCGAGCGGGGAGGAGACGGCGAGGACTGCCGGGTGGCGCCTCTGGAGCCGCAGAACCCTCGTGCCCAGCTGTTGTCGTCCCTCAAGAGCTCAGTCTTCATCCTGGGCACGGCCATCGTCATGCTGGTGGCCTTTCGCAACACGCTCACCTGGTGAGGACTGACCGCGACTGCTTGTGTGGGAGTAGTTTGGGTTGAGTTCGCAGAGCCCTGTGGTCATTGGTTTTATTTGTTTTGTTACAACATGAATGTGCAAAAACAGTTGAGTCGTCTGGACCACCCGTGGACCATCTTCGGTGCGTCCACATTCAAATGGTCGTCCGATCGTTCAAACTGTCGTCTGCTCTTTCAAACTCGTCTGCTCGTACAAACTGTTGTCTGCTCGCTCAAACGAAAATGGCGCGTAAACCACAAGTTAATGCAGTAATTGTGATGAGAAGTAACTGCGGGCGCCGAAACACTCTTAAATTTGAAGGTTGTTTAGGATAAGTAGGCTCAGCGTAAACAGTAAATACAAGAAGATGCGGATCATGTTACCGGTAGCCATCACTGGCTTGTTATGCCCCATTCACATGGTCCGCTCTGCGTGCGATTTTCAGTATCGTCGTTGAGCATCGCAGCTACCATTCACACTTTTGTGGCTCGAGCAACGTCGTGGATAAAACTGGAGAGCAGAACCTCATCGTGTGAATCGGGCTTTAGCGTCCATTGCGTGGTGTCCATGCAGAATGAATCGCTGCATGGTCACATTATTCACGCGAAGTTGCTGTGTACGAAATTGCAGTGTTCTACGGTTGCCCAATAGATGGTGCAAGTGTGTTTTCTTGGCATGACACATTTGTAGAGGTTTTAAGGAACACGATCGTAAGCAGTCACAAATGTGTGAATTAGCCTTAACTCGCCTGTTTCGCGAAACATAAAATATTCTTCGCATACTCCCCATTTAGACAGGACCGGAGGCCAAATTGGGCATCGTTGGTCTCACTTTGTCGGTGGCACGGCTAACCAAGGGGTGCAAGCACTCGAGCGAGTTTCCATGCAGCGAAATGGACGAATGAGCGTGCGTAGTGCGCTGCTAGCGCCATCAAGGTGCGTTGGGTGCTCATTACAGCACCGAGTGCATCGTCGAATGTGCCGCTTGTCGCGTCTGCATGTTTCTGCGGCTTGGTGGGTGTGAAACTTCGCTTGCCTGTCTGTCTCAAAGCAATATAACAGAATTAGATTCTAATATTTGATGTGCCGTTTTCCTAGGAGAACTTCATTGTTTTCTCAACTTTCAAAGTGAGGAGTTAGGTTTCGATGTGTGACCATGCCCTGGTTTCATATCAGTTCCATCTGGTGTCAAGGTACATTCAACTAGTTTTTGTAGCTAATTGGGAGCAGTTCACAAATAATATTTTAAAGGTCTGCTTTTCCATGATCTCTTATTATGTCAGTTTTCAAACAGGGCTCCCAAATGGTCGTCCTGAGCTCCCACATTTTCTCAACCATCCTCTACCCCTAAGTAAAGCATTTTTCTCCATTTAAACACTATTTAGCAGATCTGAGCTTGCCATTGATGCTTAACTGTGAGCCAAACACTTCCTAGTTTGTGCACTTTTGTTTACAAGGTATGTAAGGTTCCCAAATTTGCCAGAATGAAAAAGGTATAATCGTTCAGACCCAATAAAAGGGCCGCATCGGTAATAATACAGAGCAGCATGGTCCGTGGTGTTTTATAGGATCTAAAATAACCCCATTTACATTATGACAGTGGCTCTCTTAAAAGGCCGACAAACCAATTAGGAGAGTTTCTCCAGTGTCCAACCTAATTATTTACCCCCAAAAAAGTGAGCAACAGACCTGAGAATGAAGAAAAGATTTCCCGGTGAGGATTCCACCGTGGACTTTGTCCCCTAGCGCGGGACGAGACATAGCGAGGAATGCTTCTGGGTGAGCTGTATGCTCTCAGTTTCAGGAAGCCCTCCTCCCTGAAGAGAGAAGGAGATATTGTGTAGGATTGGGTGTCTTGCCTGCGAGATTGTGTGTCAGTCTCAGAAAGGCTAGCTGCTCTCCTCTTCAAGAAAAGACTGATTGTGTCCCATTGTGTGCCCACCTGTTGGGCCGGGGAAGGATGCTACTTTGTTCTGTGCCTGTGGCCAGCGTGTCTTGACTGGCGTGTGCAACGGAAGATGCAGCTGGGGGTAATGGCCGAGTCCTTTGTTGTTCTGCCCAGGCATCTGCAGAGATTCTGGGGAGCCTCTGGGAACTTCTGGCAGGGCCAGTGGGACAAGGTGGAGGCCTTTTTTGCCGGAGACGAGTTCGCCATGGGGGTCTGGGGTGAGTGCTTCCCTGCCACACTCTTTTGTTTCATTTAATTTATTTTACCTTGAAGGCATCTAGCAGTACATTACATAAAGGTGGATGCAAGTAAGTTGGAGGAGTAGTGATATCAGGGGTGGAAGCGCTGCGCCAATTGCGCCACCCTGCGCCAATTCACTTCCCTGCGCCAGCCTGCTCCAAAACGCCAATTTCAACTTTTTTTTTTTTTTTTTTTAGTGTTTTCTCTAAATTTAGCGGAAAACGGTTGGCCACGGGCCACCATGTGGTGTGTACTTTTGCTTAGGTGTCACTGCGGGTGACTCGTACCAACTCGACTGGGGCTCTGAACCATGTCTAACCTCAGGGCGAGGCGCCGATTTTAGTTCATCGAGAGTGCGATGTCGTTTTTTACTACAAAGAGCTTGATATACGAACACATCGGTTTGGTTTCGGGCATAGTTGGTTGGCGCGGTTGGAGCGCGCATGCAGTTGCCCGTGGTCCCGATTTGCCGTGATCGTGGGAGTTGGTGCCTCGGCACCGGTGGGCTACCTTGGCCATTAACATGAGCAGAAGTAAGTGGTCTTTACTAGCTTTACCTGTTATTTGGTAGCCTACCATATTTGGACGCTTAGCCGTGAAGAATCGCGAGCACAGGCACATCCGTTCTCGAGCTCAATTTGTCTTATCAAAACGAAACCAAAACCATCATTGTGTGTGCGAATGTGCACGCTGTCGTGTGTTGTCTCCCGCCGTCAGACCACTAGCGAAAACAATACCCGCGATCTTAAGCGAGTTGGTTAATTGGCAGTGCTACACACTTTTTTGTTTCTTTCCTTTAGCGTGGAGGAGTGGGGGTGACATCAGAAATGCCGTACAACACCTGCGCTGCCGATTCCTGTCAAGAACGTACCTTAACTTGCTATAGCCACCCTACTCGTATAAGTTTCGGGTATAGGTGTATCTGGTTGGGGGGGGGGGGGTTGGGGGTTGGGTAGGGTAGTGAGAAGTTGATGGGCTTTTTGTCACGTAAGAAGGCAGCCTGCCCCGCAGGGATCAGCGCCTGATCAGCTACATCTTATTTTCAGTCTCGTTCAAACTGTCTTCTCTTAAAGCACTTCTACTGAGTGCACAAGAACTCATAAGCAAGGGTGAGGCAGTTAAGGCAGTCTTGGGTAAGTTACTTTTAAAAAGTAATTCGTTACAGTTACAGTTACTTTCAGAAAAATGTAGCGAAGTTACCGTTACAGTTACCGCATCAAAAGAGTAACTCGTTACAGTTACAGTTACTTTTAAAAAGTAACGACGTTACTTTTCAGTTACTTTTCTATAACACAAAAAATTTAGGAAATACTCGAAAACGCCCCTCACCAAGTTTTATTGACTAAAAGTAAAAAAGTATGCTTTTTACTTTATATTGTATCATAGCAGCAGTTGCTTCTCGAAATTAGTGACCAAAAGTTTTCCTCGTTTGATGGTGAACACGTCCCTGCCCTTGCTGAACGGAACTCGCGCAACCAGAGCAACGAGCAAACCTCGGGCAAACAGCAGTAAATTTTGCCTCGACTGTTGACACCCTGTCGGAGTGGCGCAAATCAAAATACGAAACATGCGCAGTGCGGAGCAGTGACGCTAATCAAAATACAAAACATTCGCAGTGCCCTTCGTGTGTATTGTTGTTTCACGGTTGATTCACCCGATTAAAAAGTGTTTGCGCAGAAAAAAGAACAACCGCAGTATAGATGGTGCTTCAAGAAACTAAGATGTAAGTGTTCGGTCATAAAGTACACGGTCGTGCGTAAAGATAACTGGATATTTTTATAATCCCATCAACACGTGGCTATATTCGGGTCGTGACTTGCGAGAAAGAACGTATTCACAAGTTTGTGCATGGCCAACTTGACACTCGAAAGTCGGAACAGACAATTTGGAAAGCGCAAGAATAGCTAGATTGTACTCGTTCAATCCTATGTTATTCATAAAAAAAACTGGAAAGTAACGACCAAAGTAACGTCGTTACTTTCATCGTTACCTCAGAAAAAAGTAATAGAACTACAGTTACAAGTTACATTTTTAAAAAGTAACTCGTTACAGTTACAAGTTACCAAAAAATGTAACGAAGTTACAGTAACGCGTTAATAGTAACGCGTTACTACCCAAGACTGAGTTAAGGACATGGACAAGGTGGGTAGTGGACACCTCCTGCTAAGAGATGTGAACTCTAAACTGCCCAAAGTACTCGAGCGCATAAAAGAAATTGACTCTGCTCTTCAAACTGTGAAAAAAAAGGTGAACTTCAGTTGTTTCTAAATTACACAGATTCAGCTTAGTCACAACCCCTTTTTTTTTAACATGGAGCCTGTGGGCTCTTCTAGTCAGTGTTTATGCTGCATATGTATTAGTGGCTGTGATATCTTTAAGACAATCTATTTTTCCATCCAAAGTAATATAGATATAGCTTTGTATGTTAACTTGGGTATAGGGATTACTGTACTTTATGAAGAGGGATTAAGAACATTTGTATTTAATGAAGACAGGTCAGCAAGGACTGCTTTATTCTGAGACATGTTGTGGTACCTTAATTTTTTTATGGAGACATGCAATGCACAGCATTTTATGGAGTACATAAGGTTGCGTTGCTCTTCTAGTCAATGCTTAAAGCTGCATATGTACGAGTGACTGTGGTAGTCTGAAGATATAAAATACACATTTTATTTTGCATCTGAATTTTTGTCAAATGTCAATAGCCTTGTATTTTGTTACTAAACTTGATATAGGGCTTTTTAAGTAGTGATTGAACATGTGTATTCTTTATTAAACAAAAACTAGTCAGCAAAGGTAGTTTATCTGACACCTTGCAGTGGTTTAGTTTTCTGGATACATGTTTACAATTGGTTCATTAAGTAGACTGTTTTGTACTGGCGTGGCTCAAGCTAGGCTTTTATTGTCGGGGCCTCCCATATAAAGTCTATCATGACTCTGCCTGCTGCCGGAATGGTTCTCAAAGCCTTTTTTTTGCATAAATTGCCAATATTCCATATTTCAATGCAATAGAAATAGAAAAATGTGTATGTATGTTGCTTGAAAATTATTCTGAGATGTGCATGCATATATTTTTGCTACATTTTCACATTTAGAAACAACAAGTCACTTTTAGACATTTGTTTGACCTCCGTGACCTGCTGCAAAACCTACTTCGACGGCTACAAAACTTATTTTTGCTGCTCCCGAGCTGCTCTAAAGCGAGCGTTTTACTGCTCCAAAACTGCTCCAAAGTGGGACTTTTGCTGCTTCCAGCCCTGATACAAAAGGCTCTAGCCCGCTTCCACCCCTGTGATATATATATAGATGTAAGCAAAATAATAACTAGCGATAGATGTCTTGCAACCACCTTGCGGGCTGCGAGTTTTGTTGACCCCTGTTCTAAGACTCCCGAGCCTGACTGGCAAAACAGACGAAATGGGGCGAAACAGGTTGACACAAACACGTGGCGCATTCTGTGTCAGTCCGCTTAAGGCTTATTCACACAATGCATCTTTTCAACGCGCCACGGTTTAGAGAAACCAAGATATTGCGAAATCGGCCTATTCACACGTGGAGTTCGACGCGCGAAACCTGTGACATATTGATTCACGAGAATTTCGCCAAACCTTGTCATCTGCACCGGGAATACCAAGCACTTCGCATCGAAGTGAAATGAAGTATGCACAGTGTGAAGAGACAGTCTTTTATTAATACCACTCAATGAACTTTGTCAAATTCGGCTCTCTGGGTTTACTAGTTCTGCCAAACCCAGTAAAGACCGTGAACGTCAAAGAACAGGCGGATGATCTCAAAGCATTTCGGACATTTTTGCACCGCTAATAAAGAAAGTTACCCCAGTCATCATGTTTATATGTGTTGCTTGCACTCACCGCGACTGTTGATGAATCTGCACCGCGCCACCAACCCGTACTGCTAAAGCGCCATTCACACACCTGCAACCGAGTAAGACCAAGACTCATTGCCCGTACGCACCCCTTCTCGCTCGCCATGTTTTCTTTTTTTTTCTTTCGGCTTTGGCTTGGATACGGAATCGGCCAAAAATCAGACTCCTTCAAAAGCTCGCTCCTCCTCGAAGGTCAGACGTGAGTTGAGCAGCCATTGGCAGTGTCTGCGTTTCTCCTTCGGGTGATTGACAGGTCTCGGTGAGGTTTCAGTGAAACATTGCTCCAGAAGCGAAGAACACACACCACTTTTTCCGGAGGTGCACCACATTTTCGGTCGCATTCAGACGGGGAATCTGTTTCCCGAAACCTAGTTTCGCGACACATGATTCGCCAACAAGATGCATAGCGTGAATAGACCATCAGGCAAAGTATCGAGGTAAGCATAATTTTTTGTCGTAAGGGTTCCTGGCCATCTTTTTATGGTTTTGCAACAATTTTTCATGGTGGTTTAGACTTGGCAATCATCTCTGAAGTATACTGCATGACGCAGTCAGTGCAAACACATCTGGTCATTTTTGCATTTTACTTAGAATTGGCGAGCATTAAATTTTGTCGGTTAGGTTAGAGCCCTAAACGAGCAGTTTGCACCACGTTAGTAATTTTGTTGACAGCCTTTTGATTGTAAGGGGAAAACTGGAGAAACCAGCAATTGCCTGTTGGTGCTAACAGTGTCATGCAGTGTACATTCTGTGTGAAAGTGAAGTCAATTGGCCATCTCGATGTGAGCTTTTTGAGCGCTGCCATGTTAGGTTCGGCTTCTCTCTAGCCCTGCCCTGCCCCCTCTGAGTTGATAGGGTGGTGCCACCTTTGGTAACACCGGGCTTGTATTGAATAAAAGATTCTCGGTGATGTGATTTTTGTTGCACTTGTTCTTGTCTTCAGACAGTGAAACTTGAGAAACATACTTCTAATTTGGGTGTGTAATTCTACAATCTACTCACTACAACCTAGTGAAGCAGCCACCACGCTGCTTCAACTATACTATTTAAGTGGTAAGAACTAGCATTTAGTAGGCTTGGGACCGCGGCTGAAAGGCCAGTGGCCTATGCCGAGAAAGTCCACAGTTGTACCAATATAAATAAAGTGACGTTCACGCACTTGAACAAAGGTCTATAGTTCTCGTTATCTTGCGGTCCCTTGTAACCTCGTCACAAGGCTCGGGTGTTTATCACGAGAGCGGCATATGACTGGTCCGATAAATATTGGAAACGCGAACGAGACGAGGACAGAAAAAGAGACACACATACGACAAGAACTTTCAACTGTTTTTTTTTTAAAAGCCTGCCCCCTTTGTTTTTGTCCTTGTTTCGTTCACACTTTTTAATAATTATCGGTATGAAAAGCAACTAGCTGATGAGTCACGAGTCCTGCTGAAACCACATCCCTGACGACGATGCCAGTCGTTTGTTACGCATCAGTCAATCGTTTTACAACGAGAGCTGTTTTGGGTTCTTACCACTGGAAATGATGTCTGTTGTTGATGTTATAGTATTTTTTTTAGATGCGGAGCATCTCTTGCTTGGGTCTATGTCCCGCGGCATCGTAGTCCGCACTCACACTACGCATGCGTAACTCTCCTCCTTCCCTTTCTCAACAGCTGCGCGTTACTCTCTCCGCTCTCTCTCTCTACCAGCTGCGTGCCCTTCGCGTGCGTTCGCTTCTACTCACACCGCGCGCGCATGCGCAACTCTCCTCCTCTAGTCTCCTCTCCTTCAAGTGTGAATATAAGCAGCGGTAGCGCGCTGCGCGCGTTCAGTTCACCGCTGTTGACTCTACTTCAGTCCGTTCTTCCGGTGAGGTGTGATGGAAGCAACAGTTCCGTCAGTTAGTGGGTTGGCGCAAGCAAGCGTCAGCCACCACCCCACAAACTAACATAATAACACTCAAGTTAACAACGATACTAAAAACGTTACTAACACCGTTAATAACGATCCGCGATGCTCCGCATCACCCCATGGTTCCCCTCGAGAAGATGGTGTAATTTCTTTCTTTTTGTAGTACTTGGCATTGTAGGGCGTCCGTCGTCGATGTTGCCAAATCCTCGAACAACATTGTCTGCCGCCCGCGGGACTCAAACCTGGGTTTGCTGCTTTCGAAGCAAGGACGTTACCACAGAGTTACGCTACAGTGTTAGTAACTCTCACTGTACTTTGTGTTCTTTTAGTACCCAAAGCCCACTGCACAAACTCTGAAAAAAAAAAAAAAAAAGAATAGTTGATAACAAAATATTGTTGTAGCGCGCATCACTGCCGAAAGCTCGTGCCGGGAGACGTGCTTTCACATGCCTTGGAACAAAAAAAAAAAAAAAAAAAAAGCGTTGGGTACAAAATAGTTGGACGTCTGTTTTCTTCCGCATGCGTTTGTTTAACGCACCCCACAGTGCGTGAGTGCAACGTTAATGCTCAACGACTTCGTCATGACGTGTCGCAGCCATCGCTGTGACTATATAGTGGAAAATAACACACGACTGCTCCATTTTTGTTTTTTATTTTCTAAGTCTGTAACTATTTTTCTTAGCAGTTCATGTTCTCCTTTTGCAGGCACCTTTGCTGTGACCTTCATGGTGTACTGGGTGGTAGGTGGTCTGTACACCATAATGGACCTGACGGGAAAGCCTTCCTTCCTGCTGCGCTACAAGATACAGGACAGTGCACCTTACCCCGTGAGTCGGAGAACATGAGAAGTTTTTGTAGCGTGAGCTATACTGGCCGAGGTTGAGCAGTTTCGCATAGTTCCCAAAGAGCTGTGCTTCGCATGCGCGAGGAGCAGCGACGTCGCACGACGCACAGCTGGCGCGCCGGAGCCGCCGCCGCTGCAAAGCGCGCCTCGCCGGTCTGCGCATTCCAGAGGAGTGACGCCATAGCCGCGTGCCCAGCTGTGCGCCTCCGTTGCGAAGTAGTGAAGTCTGACGCTGCACGGAAGCCGCTTGATAGCGCCTCTCATTTTGTGCGCATAAGCTCACATTACGTATGTCATAGCATAGCCGAGCTAAGCCACTGCAATTTTTTTAAATTCGTTTTTGCACACTGCTGAAAGGATGTTCGAAGTAAAAATGTAAAACGTTAATTCAGTTGTGACAATTGACAACCAAATGTTTCAATTTTTTTTTTTTTTTTATTTGAAAAGGTTTGGAGACAATCTTGGTAGGATCTGGAGAGAGACACCGTGTCCAGCGGTAGTGTCACGTTCCCACATTCAGGAACTTTTTTTTTTTCTTAGTAAAATTTAACTAAAGAAAAGAAGATAAACCCGAGCTCAAGTCTACCACCTTGGCGACAGCTGAAGTTATTGAAGTGCTGCGACATTTGCGCCAAATTGCACCATGAACAAATTTCTGCTACCTCTAGAGCCAAAATGCTGTTTTTGCTAAGAATTGCACCACTCCTGCACCAAAACAACCTTAACACGAAGCAAACAATACAAATATTTTAATGTTGGTTGATTCTTATATATAGACCAGTAGAAGAGAAGAAAAACTGTGCATATGTATTTCACGGCGTCTCTTCTCACCTTGTTTCATCTTGGGTTAGAGCAACGTCAAAGGCTTAGGCGCATCCAAGCACGAATATGTGTTTGCTGAAAGTGCAAGTCGCGGGTCAGTCGCTGTGCTTAATTGATTTGGCGGATGGATGAACACGTATCAAGAAGGATCACAAATGCCCCAATGTAGCGCTTTTGACTCAGCTCGATTGGCCCCATTGGCTCGTAGCATAGGCTGTTCTTTGAATTAAAATGAAACGAAGTAGAAAGATTGCTCGTCGACCGCGCCAACCCCGTCATCACCCGAATTTCCTCGTGATGTCTGGAGCTAAAAGTTGCGAGGCTACTGCTATAAACGAGAACCAAGGTATTTTACTCCCGATAAGATTGCTCCATTATCGTGCCTGCCACATGCCTCCGTGCCGTGGCTACGGTCACAGTTCAGAGCTGCACTCGCTCTGTTCACTTCATTTCTCACCGCCTCACTCCAGCGCGTGCTCGTCGAGCTTTGCCGCTTTGCACCGGAGGGTTGGGAGTAGCGGCTGACACGAGGGGCGCCTGGGTCAGCGCGGTTGGGTCGGAAATTATGCCGAGTACTATTACAATTCGACCTTCTTCGGTCTTGACTGTAAATCAACCTCTAACATAAGAAAAAAAAGAAAAAGACAGCTCATTTACGTTGATAGAGACCAGGGAGCCCAAAAGGTGTCGAGCTCAAGCTACCTCCCGCAGAACCCCCTCGAAGAAATTGACGCCGCACGATGCGTTGACGTCAATTTCCGCGCTAAATGCAGCAGGGAAACTGACGTCACGTGACTCTCGTGTATGATGCTCGTTCATAAAAATTTTCTTCTAAAAAGAGGAACCTGTAAAAGTCTAGAAGTAAACAAACGAGCACCCCCCCTTTTGCAGGTGGCCGGCCGGCGTGTGGGGCAGGTGGTGCTGCAGGTGCTGTTCAACCAGGTGGTTGTGGGCCTACCCTTTGGGTTGTTGGCCCACCACCTGCTCCTCCTCAGGGGCTACAACCGGTCGGGGGAGCTGCCCACCTTCCACTGGGTGGTCTTCGAGCTCACCGTCTGCATCCTGGTCGAGGAGGCCGGCTTCTACTACTCCCACAGGCAAGGGGGCTCCCACCCTCGCGCAGATGTCGCCATAGATCGGGGTTGGCCGTACGAACGTGGGCAGAGAGCCACAAAAGAGGAACCGGTTTAAGTGTGACTCGCAGTTAAAAGGGAGCATGGCAGTTTTTTAAACGCACCGGCATTTATTGCCTCGGTGCATGCTGCCGTCTTTTGGTTTTCACGGTATCGGTTTGGACTGGGACTAATTTTGTGAGGGTGTGCGGCGCGGTTTCCGCGCCGCACACCCTCACGTAATGAGCGTTAGCTCATTACGTCCACTTTTTGTCTTACGTACAAGAAAAAGAGCCTTCTTGCGCGCTTCCAACGACGCGCCGCCGTTAATGCCCACCCCTCTTACAACGCCACTAGGGCGTAGGCAGGTGGTTTCATTTCCCAAGTGAGCACAACATAAGGGACAACGTAAAACCGAGAGGCAGCAACGACGCCGTTTCTGCAACACCGCCAACACCTAAGAGGAAAGGTACTCTTCAAAAACAACAGTATGCGAGCACCTCGAAGTTCGGCTCAAACGATGTCAGTGCGGTTGCGAGTAACTCGGCCGTGACGGTCCCGAACAGCCACGGCTAAGGACGGGAGTGCCACCTTCTGTGTTGCAAAGCAAATGTGCATGCTAAAGGGTTAAGTTGCAGTTAGGTCACCCCTGTTATAGACCGCCGCACTGTTTACAAACGAGTCTGCGTTTGCCCGTACCAAGTGTGGGCATCGCGTGTGCACGGAAGCCTGGTTCGCACGACGTGATGCGTCTCTGCACGCACCACGCAGACAGTGGCGGCACTGCGGCAGCGTGACGACGGGGCATCTTTTTCAGCTTTGGCTGTGCGTTGAAAGATTACGGAAGCCAAGGAGCTTGTCTCGATCGTTGCAATGTAACTGGAGATCACAGGAATCTGTTGTGTGTGTGGCGCATCTGAAACCACCCAAAGCTCTCCGCAACCAAGCATTGCAAATCATAACTAAAATTTCATATTAAAAAGGGAGGGTCTATTTTTTTTTTCTTACTCTTAATGTATTTATTTTGGTGGGGGGTTATTTTTTCCTTACAGATTCTGCATTTTTTTTTTGTGTAAATTGGTTATAACTTAAGGCAAGACACTGGTTCTAAAATCGACTTTTTTGTTTATTAATGGATTATAATGAAAATCAGTGTGTATATGTGTTTTGGCTTCCTCTTTTCAAATACTCAATTAGTTCTGCAATATCTCAATTCCTTTCTTTTTGAGTGACGAAGAAACTAATGAAGCCTAATTAGGTCATTTCTTACGACTCATTAAGGAACTTTCTAATACAAATTTTTTTGCATAAGTGATATGGATTTGTAGCTAAAGACCTGCCATGCAAGATGATGCTATTTATATTTTTGTAAAGATAGATCATTGTATAAAACTAGTCTAATTAGGTCAAGTACACTATTTACAAAGCCTAACGAGGTCACATTATCACTAATAATAAAATTTCGGGCCCATACTGTCATACAAAAATAGCATCACCCTGCAGTTCACTTCTTTCTGAATCCAACGGTATAAAGTTCATAGAAATCCTTGAAGAATAATCTCATGAAAACAACCGTAAGGCTAGGCATGTAGACGAAAAATGCGAAGCTGAGAAAATTGCAGTTGAAGTTTTGACACTCATTGCATAAAATTGAGTAAGGGATCTCATGCAATAATGTTCAGCAATATGAAGCATAGTTCTATCTGAACAAATTGAGATAAAAAATTCTGCGATCCGTTCACAAGAACCTTTAAAAAATAATATAAGACTGAGAAATAATGTCTGCAATGTAAAATAAAGTTATAAAAGAATGAGTAGACTCTATAAGGGACAACGGGAGGAGGCACTAAGGGTTGCACGTTCCAAAAGCAGATTTTGTTTGGCCCTGAAAAGGGCCTTTGTTCATGTAGCACTCGAAAGGGGAGCCCCTTCACAGCTGTCCAGGACTGTAGTCCCCAGCTGTTCCAGTCCGGTGTTGCCTGGAGAACCTCTGTTTTGCATTGCTGCTGCTCTGGTGGGCAGCGTTGGCCTTACGCAAACGCAGATTGTCCTTCTCCATGCTGCGGCGTACGAGGCAGTCACCGGCAGCATAGCCCAGGCTCGCAGCAACGGACTCGCTCATTGCCCGCCTGCCCTGATTGTGGACGGCAACAGCTTCGGCGGCAGCCCTCTTGACGCTGTCCAGGGAGGCATTGGCGTTCTTCGAGGTTTGCGTCCAGATGACCGAATGCAGGCTCTCGCTGGCATTTTGCGTCTTGCCTTCGCTGCACCGTGCCAGCAGGTTTTCATCACTGAGCCTTGCAAACACTGGCTCGAGGGCGGACCGCACACAATCTGGAAGAGGGTTCTTGTGCGCAGGTGGACACTCGCCATTTGCCAGGGCTCTGTTGAATTTGCACCACGACTCAGCTCCGTTGGGGCACTTGCTGTGGTCTGGGGCACTGTCCGTAGACGTCATGTGCAAGAGGGTGGCTTCCACTGCCCTCTTCATCCCTGCACATCGTTACTGTTGCTCCTAAGGGCATAGCTGTAGTAGTTTTGAATCTTCTTGATTCGGTCCTGCGTCAGTCTGCCCTTTCCGCCGAGTGCTTCACCCTGGGCCTTCTTTTTCTCAAGGAGGTTACGCAACGCAGCCCCCATCCGCTTGTGCACATGATTGATGCAGTCCTTTTTCTCGACCTTGACGAAGCCGTAGACTTTTGCCTCGGTCAACGCATGAAAGGTTCGGCTATCTCCATCCGAGAGAATTGTGGTGTACCTCAGTCCGTGCTTGGCCAGGGATCTTTGAAACATGGTCAATGCAGCCTCCACTTCCATCCGACCTGAATTGCAATCTATGTTCCTCTGGCACTCGTGGGCTGCATACCAGTCGCCGTACCCCTCTTCCTCCGGCTCCGGTCCCAGGGCACACCCAAGGCAAAAGTTGGAGTACACGACATGGTCAAGAACTAGGCCGGAATACAGCTCGACAATGCAGCCCACACCAATGTGGGAGCTGCGTCCTCTCGTCATCCAAGATCGGTCAAAGATCACGTCGATGTTGCCGACAGGGTTCAAGAAGTCTGCATACAGTCTCTTGACAACTTCTGAGCTGGCAGCTTCACTTGCGCTTGCTGACTTTTCGCAGGCTTGCACATAGGTCTTCAGGTGTCCCTGGAAGGTCTTGTGATGCAGGCCGCGGTGTGACAAGTTCATGGACGCACAGAAGTCTGCGAGGGCAGTGACTCCTTTCCCAATTGACTGAATTCCCTTCATTGCCCTCATGTTCACTTCGAAAGGAGTGATCTTCGCCGTTCCGGCAACTCTTGGTAAAGAAAACTGCTTCTTCTCGAACTCGCATGTGGCACAGACGAGCAGAAGCTTGACTGCCAAGCCATACTCTTTGTCCGTGGCCTTGCTAAGTGTCAGGGTTCCCGCACCGCAGCTTCCGCACTTCGCCTGCGCGAAGAGGTCGTTGAGAGCTTTCATGTCCACTAGAATGAACTGTGTCCCAGCGTCGCGCGTCTGGCCTCCTGTGGTGACGCCGAGAAGGTCGAATTTGCGCTGGGTCGCCGACTTTTCCGATAGCGCACGCTTGCATTCGTCCGATCGTGCGACTTGTTGCGCCTGCTCGGCCGTGGAGTAGTATGCGGTGTCGACACGAACCGCGCTCGCAAAGCTCGACAAACTGCCGCTGCTGCATGGAGTCGCGATGTCTCCGGCTGATGTTTCCGGAGGATCCAAGGCATCCGGCGGTGCCGATCGCGGTGGCGCACTTGCAGCAGACAGCTTCGGCTTCTTGTTCCACGGTCGCTTCCTCTTCCTTCCGAACGCTTGCCGCGTGTTCGATTTCAACCGAGCGTCGTCCGGCATCTCGAGAACTCGAAGCGAAACAAAACAAAACACGCGCGACTTCTTAGGAAAGCGAACCAACAATGTTCAACGCAAGCGCGCAAACGGGAACTAAAACGTGCGCTCGGTAACGGAAGAAACAAAGCAGACAGGCCTAGACGGGCGGAGACGGGCCCAGGAGCAGACGACGCACCTCTCGCCAGCGCGGGAACGGAAAGGAGGAAAGGACAAAAAGAGCGGAGGGGCGCGTTTAGGCCAATAGCAGGGGCGCTAAGCGCCGCGCGTGCTCTGACGTACGGGCACCTTGCTAGCCGGCCAATGAGCGATCGCAATTGGGGCCTTCGAAACCCGCGGAATGCGGACGTTTCCCGATGTTGTCGCGATAATGAATGGCATGGGGACGTGGGGAAAATAAGCGGCTTTCCAACAAGACCAAGATGGCCGCGATCCGACGAGCGATCGCGAAACGCGCGGGGCGCGAAGTTCCACTTGTTTTCATTGAACTCGCTGTGTTAGGGCTCTGCGGGGACATCGTAAATATCATTTTTTTTCATGCTTAGACATTGAATTCGACATTGAAACTTTGCAGGCAGGTACCTCAGACTACAATTAATCCAAATATGTGAATTTTGAAAAACGTAAAATTTCGCGTTTTTTTACCATTTTAAGACCCGCGTCTCCCCTTAACCAATTTACTCGAAGGAACACAAAATCTGTGGGGAAAAAAAAAACCCACCCCCTTCCCATTTCGAAAGAGAAAGAAAGAAAACATTGAGAAAACAGAATTTTAATCAAAATGAATGCATGATACATGCATGACACATCCCGTGTTTCTCGGGTCTATCAGAATAACCAAGTCAAGCTTAAATGTTTTTTTGCTAATTTAAGTGTCTTCTGAAATGTGATGAAATTTCGAGGAGAGTCTGGTACCAGAACCCTTTTCCAATCTTGGAATGCTGGTTGTTGATCGCTTCAATTGGGAAATAAGAGATGTTTCAATTTGCGTCCGATCTCGCTTAGCTGCAGCGCACAGCTCAATCGCATGATACAACTACCGTAGAATACCACGCATCCGCCCTTTCCACATTAAGCGCCCATTTCCAAATCTGTAAGGTCTGAGAAAATATGCACTGTACATTTATATGTAAAATTGATGATTGGAAAAGCGTCCATCCCCTATTTTTTTGCGATTACCGTATTTGCACGAATATAACGCGAGTTTTTTTCGAAATTACGTGTTCCAAAACGCACCTCGCGTTATATTCGGAATCGAGTTCAGCCACGAGGCGTGCGAGTCAGGTGAAAGCCATCCCTCCGGCTCAATGCAAAATATCCGGTGGGAAAAGAAGTGGGGGTGTGGAGGGGCATTTTCTAGCCATGGGGTCACGTGAAGGGGTGAATAGAAAACATAAAAAAGCATTTTTATCGCTTTTGTGTTTGTACAACGCGCGCACGCCGCAGAAATTGCGTGCCTGCGCGCCATGCGGGAATGCCGGCACTGGCCAATTCGAGCCAAGCCAAGTCAAGCCGGGCAAGTCAAGTTAACACAAGCTAAGCCAAGACCACCAGCCGCGTTTAGGCAATCGTGCAACACGAGGCATTTGTTTATGCAGAGGGACCAGAACAAGAAGTGTGATCGTGTATCACAGGGGTTCTCAAACTGGGTTCCGGGGAACACGGGTGTTTCATGAGCTGGTCTCATAGGTTCCGCGAAAACCCAAATTGCAATCCCCCCTCCCTCCCTCCCTCCCTCCCCTCCCCCCCCCCCCCCCCCCCCCCCCCCCCCCCCCTATGCCGCATGCTGCGCGGCAGGACCATGCAAAGCGCCTTCAACTCACTTTATACTGACATCGCGATTGATATGGTGGGGATATATGGGAAGGAACACAAGCAAAATTGCCTACAATTGTGCATCTGTTGCTTCTCGGTCGGCAAATATGGAGGGGAGGGAGGGTTCCGCGGCAGTTTTTGAGGCTTCCTGAGGTTCCGTGAGGCCAAAAAGTTTGAGAACCCCTGGTGTATCGGATTCAGCAGTCTTTTTTTCTGCCTGCGTATTGTTTAGTTTCTGCTCCAGAGTGATCTGGTGCTTGTGTGTTGGTGCTTCTGCTTCGTGCCTCGTTTGGATTGTGGGCTGCCGAGGAGCTCGCAGGAAGAAAAAGGAACTACCAGACAAGCAGGTGCCATGCTGCTGCTTCAACGAGGTGCTGTTTATCTGCGTAGTTGCCAAGTGGATTGTAAACCGAAGGACCTGAGCAGTGAGGATGAGTGCAGTCAAAACATAAACTGATAATTCTTCTATTTCCATTGACTTTTCACATCTGCTATGCCCCCGAGTGCGAGAAATTGACGCGGCCTCGGTTCGCCTTATAATAGTAACAATTTTTTTTTTTGAGGGCATCAAAACCTGCCCTCGCGTTATATTCGTGGTCGCATTATATTCGTGCAAATACGGTATCTCCAAAGTTTGAGTGGGCGCTTGCCCGGCATTTTACGGCATTTTCGTACGACGTGAAGGTGTTTTCTCCTAATTTCATCTGATAGTGACACTTTGCATCAAATGGAACCCATTCTTGGTTCGCACTGGCGAACGAACCGTCCGCCGAGGACGTCGTAGCTCACTCGGCGAGGGCCAGATTAGGTCTGGCAGCACCCAGAGAGCCGCCGGGCATGGCTTGGGCGATGCAGGCTGCTTCACCACCCGCGGCTATACAAGCACGTGCACAAGCAACACCACGAGTGGACAGCGCCCATCGCCATCACGGCGGTGTACTGCCACCCACTGGAGCACCTGTTCTCGAATCTGATGCCGCCCCTGCTCGGGGTGCTGCTGCTGGGCTCGCACACAGCCACGGCCTGGCTCTGGTTCACCCTGGCCATCCTGTCGACCCTCAACGCCCACTCAGGCTTCCACTTCCCCCTCCTGCCCTCCCCGGAAGCACACGACTACCACCACCTCAAGTGAGTGCCCTAAGGACGTGCATATAAGACATAACGTAATGCATAATGCAATCCGAGACCCAAGGAAAGAAATAATGAAAGTTAGATGTGCACATAATGAGACCCAGGAGCACGTAGGTTCATAGCCTTTACCTGCAGCAGCTCGGTGCTTACGGCGAGGCGTGAAGCACGTTTTTCCGTGAATCGGTCTCAGCAAAACTTTACTTTCTTCGGCCCTTGAAAATGGCTTCTTGCGTCGCTGCGTGCGGAAAGGGGCTTGTTTTGGTCTTCTTTATTCGTAAATGCAAGCTTTGTTCGCCGTAAATGTTTGTCCCGCCGCGAAGCTGCCGATGCTCTCGTCCGCTAAGATAACCTTTCCCGCATCAAATGGGACCCGCATCAGATGGGGCAGGCGTACGGAAACGGTTCCCTGTGTTTATACTTTGCCTAATTACTAGGAACGTGGTCACCTTCAAATATAGTGCCTGGAACACTTCTCCGACTGGTCTGCTTATCGCGTTCAAAAAACTTGTCCCCCTGTTTCTGCCCCGTGACGCTGCAGAAGTGTCACGCTGTTGCCGGCCCTAGCGGCGCTACAACGGCGGTAGCGGGTGTGGCAGTCGCCTCTTCTGCTGCAAGTCGCTCTTTAGTTCGATGGCCCACGGGAGCTTGGGCAGGCGGTAGTTGGGGCGCTGCGACAGTGTGGAGCGCAAGTTCGTCTGCTTCTTGCACACGGGTTACGATGATGTCAGAACACTGAGCTCTTATTGGCTGATTAAAAACGGTGGCTTGGCTTGGCTATGCTAGGATATACATAGCGTGAGCTTATGCGCACAAAATCAGAGGCGCTATCAAGCGGCTCCGGTGCAGCGTCAGACTTGGCTACTGCGCAACGGAGGCGCACAGCTAGGCACATGGCGGCGCCAGTGCGTCTGCCGCAGCTATGGTGTCACTCCTCTGGAATGCGCAGACCGGCGAGACGGAGCGCACGGCGGTGGCTTCGTGTGGCTCTCATAACGAGCCGTGCTCATTATGCGATCTGTGCCCATTATGTGGAGCGCGCGGCGCCGTGCGGCATGCTCATTATGCGGAGCTCCACCGCCGCGCGCTCCACATAATGAGCACGGCTCATTATGAGGGCTACGCGAGACTGCTCAACCTCGGCCAGTGTAGCTTACGCTACAAAGAATAGTGAGTAGACCCCAAGGCATCTAGCATTGTGGTTTACCCCCTATCCTTTCAATCAAAGCCAATCAGAGCTCGGTGTCATTCTGACGTCACCGCAACTCCAACGCAGGAAGCAGCTGACTTGCTCTATGAATAGTGATGCTCTGGCTTTTGTGATGTCGTTTGTTGTTACTTTGGGACCACTTTTAACGCACGAGTGGCATAGGATGCCAGCCGGAGAAACACTTCAAACAGCGTACCTGAGCTGCATCGTGCAAACCGGGCCCTGCTCCCTACCAGGTTCACGCAGAACTACGGGGTGCTGGGGGTCCTTGACCGGCTGCACGGCACGGACAACCAGTTCCGCCAGACCAAGGCGTACCGGCGCCACCTGCTGCTGCTCAGCCTCGTGCCCCTCAGGGAGCTGTACCCGGAGAACAGCAAGCGCAAGGACTCCTAACTGCACCCGAGGTACTCTGCGTGGGCCCACTCCATCGGCGCACGTTTTCGGGGTTTCTTTTCTGGCCCGTTTCGATATCGGTCCTGATGAACTTTGGCTGCTCTTGAGTGCCGATACAACGAGCTTGAACTTGCAACAGGTATGCTACGGTCAGAATGCCACCGCCGTGGCACGATTGTTTAATGGGACTTGTTGGTTTAGTTGGTGCTGCTGCTCACTCAGCCTTGTGCCCCTCAGGAAGCTGTACCCAGAAAACAGCACGCGCAAAGACTGCTAACTGCACCCGAGGTACTCCACGTGGGCCCATTCCATCGGCGCACGTTTTCGGGGTTGCTTTGTTAACCCGTTCCGATTCGGGAATCGAGCCTGATGAACGTTGGCTACTATTGAGTGCTGACACGGCGAGCTTCGACTTGCAACGGGTACGCTGCAGTCGGAATGCCACCGCGATGGCACGATAGTTTAACAAGACTTGTTGTTGGTCTAGTTAGTGTATGGTGCTTGGAAAGTCGAAGTGCCAACGAAGACGGACTTGAAGAAGGCAACATTTCCCCTCCATGTGTCCACATCGGTTGGCACTTACGAGGTTGTTGAGCACAGTGGCACTGTACATTGAGCAGCGTCGACTCTGCGGAGTTATTTGCTGAGGAAGCGCGTCAACCGTCCCGCTCCTTTAAGGCCGCGTTCACACTGCCGATACATCGTACAAGAGGAAGCCTGTAGACAGTGCCAGAGGCATTCCTTATTCCAGTGGTCCTCGACTGCTGATGTTTCAGGGATCCCTTCTTAATCGGCGGAGGTGATTGGGGGACCCCATTCGCCTGGGTGCAGAGGGC
Source organism: Ixodes scapularis (assembly GCF_016920785.2). Lineage (NCBI taxonomy): Eukaryota > Metazoa > Arthropoda > Arachnida > Ixodida > Ixodidae > Ixodes > Ixodes scapularis. Next base: position 79,476,631 of record NW_024609839.1, on the reverse strand, counting down.
GGTATTGAGCGATTGCAACAAAAAAGTCTGAATGAAGGAAACTAGACAGGGGCGAACTGACTTTGAAACTCTGAAATGGAGAATAGTCGACCCTGCTCACTCGGTGCACGCAGTTTAGGCTTTGTGGGATAGCCAGCATCAATAAAAAAATCATGAGTCATTGTTAAACACCGCACACTAAAATGAGTTTTGAGACCCCTGCTATAGATAATAGTCAATATTGTTTTCAATAATATCCTTTTCCGTTTTTGTTTCAAACAATAACAAACATGGCTGCCGGCATTCACGGTGAGCAGTTTCTCTTACCGCGTAGCTTGTTGAGCTCGCCCGTTTTTATGAGTATGAGTCGTTTTGCGCTCGCCGAGAGAAAGGTGTCCTCAACTGACGTAGTTTGCAGCAAACAGCTGTTGCAAGTACACGCCTTTGGAAGCGCTGTACAGGTGCTTGTTTTTATGGCGGGACTGGCGTAAGCATAGGCCGGAAGTTTTCAAGTTCCAAGGGGGGGGGGGGGGGGTTACTGGGGCCTGACAGGTCCGCCTTGCCCCCCACCTTTCCTCTCTCCTCCCCTTACTTTCTGTCTCTCGCACTCTCTCTCTTCCAGGCAATATGCTGAGCCCCCATGCGTTTGGCTCAAGGCCTACTGAACTGGCAGACGATTGTATTAGACCGTGGCTCGTGTATAATGGAATGCTAGAATGCCATTTCATGGTCGTGTCTTGGGATCATCGCAGACGGTTCTAGACTAGGGTGGAATAGCAGACAGATGCAAGCGATGGTGGATGTGGACGCACTGCTTTCATGGCCGCGTTTTACGGGTGGTCCATGGGTGGTATTAGAGTGTGTTGGAATACCAGACGACGGCGTACGCTCCTGCGCATCTGCTCGCACAACTGTCGGACGGCAGACTAATCGCACTGGATGTCACGACGGGGAGACATCAATCTTGCGAGCAGCCAAGCCTATCTAGAAGTAATGGGCAGGGCCACCATTTTGTCGGCGGGGCCGAGAGCGGGTAGTGAGCTCCACCTAAATTGAGCCCAACATCGTAAATGTTGCGCAATTTTTAAAAAAAAAATATATATATATATTTAAAATTTGTTTTGTTTTTTTGCATTTTAGTTTCTGTTTCTTTTAAGACACATGGTTATGAGTGGTTGCAACTGTGTGAACCAGCCTTTAGAGCGAAACGGAGCATAGGGTTTCCTCTCTGGAGGTGACCGAGGCGTTGGGACGGTTTCTGGGTTGCAGGGAAGGCAGTTCCACGGACAAGAGGGCCACAAGAGGGCAGCCCCCTCGGAAGGGCCCCCCATGGGACACCTCCCCCCACTCCGGACCACGAGCTTCTTTGGACTCATCCCTCACCGGGCAGCCTTCGGCCCCGCTTTGCTTGCCTGCCCGTGCGGGAGCATTCGCGCACCTTACGGACAGCCTCCCGCGACTCTGTTGTCGGCTTTGTGCCGGGCTCTTTTTCCAGTCTTTTTAAGCACCGTCGAAAGTAAGGACGAAGCTACGGTTTCAGGGACGCGTCTCCGACTGGTGCTTAAAGGGTGTCCTCAAGCGTGGTTTCTGAACATCTTCCCAAGGACGTCGTAGCAGCGCCGGCATGTTGCCTGGCGCAGGTCGCTCCCCAGTTCGAATGTGAACGGAACCTTGGGCAGCTAGGAGTTGGGCCTGACGTACTGGGATCCGCAACATCGCTTGTCACCACTTTTGGACCACTTTTGAAGCTTGGGCAAGGTTGGACGACAAACGCACCAGTCCGAGACGCGTTCCAATTGCCGTAGTCGGGAACGGGAAATGTGGCGCTTTAGTTCGAATGGGGGTTGCCGGCACCATACTTCTGGCACAAGGTACTGTGCTGCGATTTGCTATGGTTTGCACTGTTGCGACGACTCGGGGGCGAGAGATGCGGCGATGGCAGTAGGAGGGATTCATTTAACTTTTTTTTTCCCGATACGCGCATCTTCTCGATAATCGGTAGATATTGGTACGCCTTGACGTTGTGTTGCCAGGATCTGCACCAGGTTTCTCCAAGTTGGGGGTGTGCTCGACCCAAAAGGTGCTGGTGTGCAAGAAAGCAGTCACCTCCTCCACACGACAGCGGGCACATTTGGGACTCGCACACCTTCAAAGCTCGGAGGCTGCTCCCATCCTGCTCCAGGACCAGGATTCAGTCTTGGTCGCCTCTGAAATTAGAAGACGGTTTGAGAAAGTTTCATGTCTATGTGCACCTTGGGGACTATCCCAAACAAATTAAGCCCCTCTGGTTCCATTCAAAGTTGGGATTCCCCGTTCAGGGTGTTGTACGAAATTTCAGCTCGGCATTTGGAGGATCATGCGTGGAAACGCATCTGCGAAAAAACAATATTGTTTTTCTTTTATTTTGGTAGGTTAACGTTCCTTTGTGCCCACAGTCGACTTCCTTTATTTTGACGTGGGCCGCCTCGGTGGCTCCGAGGCGAGAGCGCCGGCCTACGGGTCCCCATGTGGCAAGTTCGAATCCCGGCCGAGGTGCCCGCAATCTGATGGAGGCTTATTGCGGAGAAAGCGCCGTGTAACCGAGCTTTCGGTTGCACGTCAAAAGATCCCCAGGTGGTCGAAATTAATCCTCAGTCCTCCGCTGGGGCGTGCCAGATGCCCGCCACTGGTTTGGCACATAAAACCTCCAAATTTGACTTTTTTTATTTGGACGCGGACGTAGCGTGCCTAATCGATTAAAATTATCCAACATATAAATTGAAAAATGCTCAGAAAATTTTCATCAAAGCTGCAATGCAGCTTCGACATCGGGGTGCCGACACAAGTACTACAGTTACCAGCAAAACGAGAGGGCTTTGTGGTAATTTCATTTGATAGAATATTACAGGTCATCTAAGACATGATTAGGAGAGTCTCCAAAGAATGAGCAAGAATGAAACCCAGTATGGCAGAAAAAATAGTTCAAGGGGGAGGGAAAATAAAGGATTCACAAATCGAGTAAACAGGGTCTAAACGATGCAGTATACTGGAAACGAAATAAAACATCAAGCAGCACGAGTCTTTATCATAGTGTCAAAAGCAACATGATCAAAGTGAATCAATCGGTGGCGTACATGGGGGTGGGGACCGGCCTATTCCCGAAATTTGCAGGCTGGTAGGGGAAGGATTGGGATCCATCCAAACAAAAGAATGATGAAAGAACCAGCATCGCTCAGTTTTTCTGTTTGGACGTTTCGAATGTTAATCACCGCCGAGCCTCGTCCTTCTGTCGCTCATTGTTAGAAAATGGAAGGTTATCACCATTTTGAAGGAAGGCAGAAATGCAGCAATATACAATTGACACAAAATGAAGTTCCTACCGAAAGCAAACGCTCTTCTCTCATGCTCCTTTCTTCTTTCTCTTTCTTTATTATGCGCCACCTCCGACGAGTTAGCTCAGTGGTTCATTCAAGTTCAGAGCACGTGCCTTTCTTCCTTTGTTTTTCTTTTTTTTCTGACCTTCCACAGCTACAAAAGAAACACCGACCCGTTCCGCCTTCGTTTTGCAACCCTAGCTGGCCACCTGGACCACCTCTCTTCTGCTTAGGGCAGGGGGTGCGATATGCTGCTTTTGTTTGTTGCATGCATGTTCGTGCTGCCGGTCAGCGGAGCACACGGTTGACTTCGTAGTAACCGTGTGCATGCTCATTTTTATTTTTTGGCACAGTCCTGCTTTCTTTCTACGGTATGGACAGGGTAAAGGCGTTAGTTCACAAAATGTCGGCACCACTCTAGCCCCTCTCTAAAATTTGCCCTCCTCCCGAATCCTGCCGCCCAAAGCTTTAGGCAGCGAGTACGTCACTGAAGTTTCGGTTGAGAACTTTCGCTGTGAAGTGTGCAGGCGGCTTGAATATTCCCACTCAGAAGTTGCACATTCTTGTGTCTATCATATCGGTACGATTTCAAGAAGGGTGCATATTGGAAGACATTGACAGTTTTGGCCATCATACAGCAACAAAAAGGACACTGCTGGACATATGGTTGCGGAATCCCAAGTAAGGGGCTGTTGGGAAGGAAAAGCCACAAGAAATTTCGGGAAACGTCGGGAATGCAGCAGTAGAGAATCTTGAACGAGGGACCAGCCAAAAACCCGAAAAATCTCGTAAGCGCTAGGCAGCACTACACTGAAGTCCTGAAATGAAGTTAGTGTGGGTGAAAAGTTTGAGAGTAAGGAGTTCAGTCATTAATACTAGGAGGAAAGAGGCTGTATTTCATCATGTAACTGCAAGCAAAGATGGGGGGGGTTAGGGAAATTGGATGCCTTTGCTGCAAGCTTCACTTGGAGCTTGCGTAACTGCTCCCAAAGGAATGCAGAAGTCATCCCAGCCTTATTGGCAGCATGGTTTTCCAACAATGAGTGCAACAGTCTTGGCACTTCCGATGCACCTGGGCTTTTCTGCCTTGCCCGTACGAGAGGCTAGCATTTTTTGGTGCCAGTCGTGGTCGCTGTCACCAGGATGCTCGGAGCGGGGAGCGGAACCAAATTAATACAAGTCGACTGTATTGAGTTTAGAACAAGTTGGAAAGTTCGAGGTCACAGTTTCACAAACAATACCGTGTTCACCAAAAACCTCTCGTGAGAGCATTCTCAAAACCACCTACAATGGCTGTTGACAAAAAAAAAAAAAAAAAGCAATGCTGAGAAGTTTGCATTGATGTTCGTCCCATGCCTTCTTCAATCGTTCCTTCGACATTTTTTTTTTGTCCCTGTCTAGATTGAATTGAGTCCTCCTATATTGTGAGGAGGTATTCTGGACCGTAAAAAACTTACAAATGGTGACTTCAAAAAAAAAAAAAAAAAGTACTGTTTGCATTTTATGCTACAAAAACCTTACTATTTCTTTAAAAGTGGGTTCGACATCCTGAATTTCTCATAATGCCGGTTCTGGAGATAAGACTGCAGCTTTCTCGTTTTGTTTCACCCAGCAATTTTTGGAGTATTTTGTTTTCTGTTCTGTTGTAAAGGAGCCGTAGAACAGTCCTGGTCTTTTTTGTGCGGGAAATTGCTCTTGCACAGTTAGGGTATATTTTGAATGACCTATATGATTGTGTGCTGAGGTAAAACTGATTTCACCCAGGATTTGCACGCTTGAATCAAACTTGGGTCCAATTTAACCTGGTTTTCAGCCAAATGTAGCGTTTTTAACAAAAACCCCATGTAGTAGTAGCAGTTCCCGCTCCAAATGCTTGTTCAAAATTTTTTTGTTAGCGAAGTGTGACAGAGCAAGTCTTGCAATTTTATGCGGTAGGTACTCACGTTGGAGAATTATTTTCTCAATAATGAAGATTTTTATATAAAAGATAATGAAAAAACTCATGGTTATTATTCTTTCATTTTGGCCCTTTACTGGCCGGCTCCTTGTACCTTGTGTCGTACAGTGCAGCACGAAATTGTGTTGTCGAGTCACACTTCCATTACTTAGTTTACTGGGAAATTTATAGTTTACCGGCTCACCCTTCTGGAAAGTTGACGACTTCTGCTTTTACGGAGACTATCCGGGAATGCACTCTAGTACAGTGACATGCAGTGCTTTCGTTCTGAGATTACTGTATCTAATTTTACTCCAAAGAAATTGGGTCTTTTCACTACTGGAGCCATCAGTAATTGCTCACGTTACAAAGGCAGGCCTGCTCATTTTGCTTTGGAATGCCTTACTGTCTTCAGGTATGCTTACTGATGTCTTTTTGCGCTCACTCTCTTGTATTGCTTTGTCTTGGAGGAGGTTCTGGAGCGATTTCCAGAGTTCATTGTTACGCTTTTGACACACAACCCCCAACAACACATGATTCCTAACGAATCATCCAGCTTTTGTTGTTTAGCTGGCTTCACTTGCAAAGAAATACTATGTCTAGAAGCAGTGGAAAACATTGGGTGGTATATCTAGCTATAGAGGAAGCCGATCAGCACCATTGTTAGTAGAGTATTGAAATTCCCTAATGTCTCTACGTGTAAGCACATTTTCTGCACGAGAACCTTAACTACCACGTTGAACGAAGCTCCATCTATAACCAAGTATGTAATTGAAGGAACTCTTTGGAAGTTGCATTACCTCATTTGTGATGGACCGCCGAAAGGGATCATATCCTGTCGCGACTTTCAGTAACCCACCAACCCATTTGCGAGTCTCTTGGATCCTCCTGCTTGGACGTGTGTGGGGGTTATTTAAGAGGTTCGACAACGCTCCACTGTCGGAAAGTTATGGGTGAACTAATGGTGTTCTCCACTGTATCAGGTTCTAGTCCGTTTAAAAAGGATGGGGAAAAACCGCCAGATTTTGGGCGAGGCTCACTGTTTGTTGTCACCCTTGTGACAGACTACCGCTACCAGCAACACTTTTTGCTAACGGTTTTTAGCGGCTTTGACTGTGTTGGCACGCAACCTGCCGAACACGTTTCTCGAGGACACCGTTGTGAGTTTAACCTGTCAGCCACTTTAGCCGGTTGGTGCGAGGGCATTGCCAGATGTGGTAGGTCTTTTGCGTTTCCTTTGTTCCAGTTTAAGGTGCTTCAATGACGAGGCTTTATTGAGAAAACTGACCAGTCATTGGTTCAGTGGTTCTGTTGTGTCGCTGCAGTTGCACACGCGTTGTGCCTTCGCTTGTGTAAGGCGAGAGCTGATTGTCATAGCTGCTAAGTCACCGTTGATTGTTGTCTGCATTTTGTTACTTTGGGAGCTGAGGCGGTCAAGGGAGATTTCTACCAAAGGCCCTCGGATCCTTAGAGGAGGAAATTTTAAATGATTCGACGGGGGTGGTCTGATTTGTCCCATTTATGCTTCAAACTTCCACTTTTTTTTTTTATCTTCCTTAAGAAAAAGGACCACAAAATCGTGATGTTCTTGTTTGTTTGTTTTTTTCACACTTTGACCAGTGCTCGGAGTAGACGCCTCGTGCTCAAAAAGCGTGGACCAGAAATTAATTTCGGTGTCTGCAAAAGTATGTTTATCTTCTGTTTCGTAGCCCCTTTGAGTTGCGCCGTTCGAATTCGGAACTCACCTTGCCCCAGTTTGTCTGGTGCGTGTATGTGCATGACCTCGAGTTCCCGATGCCGGTTCAGTAGTCTTATTGTCCGACACCGGTGCACACTCGCGAAAGAACGAGCTTTTCGATAAAATGTATCGCCATTTGTGTGAATAAAGTTTGTTACCTATGTTTTGCTTGCCGCGCATCTTTGATCGCCTCGTTCATAAACGGCAAACGAAAAAACTGCCGAAAAATACAGGGACACAGACAGGGAAACAGGACAAGGTGCAACTCCGGTTCATACTTTCGATTTTGGGATTATGACTGTTTTTAGTGCAGTCAGCATCTCTGAATTGCAAGATGTAATTTTTTCTCCTTATTGTGCGTAGTTTTAAAGGGACACTGACAGGGTATTTATGCTCGCCGAGGTTTTTAGTTGTACGTGACATGTGAGAGCTCAACTACCCAGAACAGAATTTGCGGCTCGAAATTCGGTTTCTTTCCGCTCGAAAACCGCCGATCCAGTATTGGCCGGTTCGAGTCTCGCTCACTCTCTTTTTCGCGGTCACGGGCCGTTTTCTAAGGTATCGATGCGACCACCAAATTTAATCAAAGTCGTGGGTCACTGAAGGCACACACTCAATATTAAAAATAGAAAAAAATATGAAACCCATTTTTTGTGGCTTCTAAAAAGCTATAAATACGTTGATTTAAAAAAAGAAAAAAGTTCCACAGACAACCGGAAGCATTCTGTGCGTTCGTCGTTTGCAGCGGATGACGGGCGTGGGACCTTTATTTCAGAACTGTCGTTCGCGGTACCGGCGAATTCTGTCTACCGTTAAAAGAGAAATTTGGGACTGATCAAAAGAATTGGTATTCATCCCGTACGACACGCCCGACCACCAAGCCGATTTGCAAGAAGACGTCGCCGAGCCGTCGCTCCCTTCTCGTGGCTGAAGACAACGCTCGCGCAAACGTCAAGCACGACGTGTCTACTTTGAGTTGAATGTGCACGCGTACGATTTCTTTACTAGCTGCAAATGTCCCCAAAGCCTGGTGCTTCCCGACTTTGACCCGGGAGTGCTTTTGCTAGAGAAAAATCGACAGCAAACTTTCCAACTTGCAGTTTACCGGCTGAATTATTACTAAGGAAAGAGATCCACCAGAAACGAGATGCCCCAGTAGCTCAGTGGGAAAGGCGTCCGTTTCACACGCGGTAGGACCGGGTTCAATCCCCTGTGAATTTTTTTTTTCAAACATTTTTCGATGTTTACATATCTTTTTCTTTTTTCTTTTTTTTTTACAATCATCACTGAAGAAACAAACAAAAACATAACACAAATGTGGACGATACTTCGCTGAATTAAATGGTATGGGATTTCCGTTTTGACACCTGCGAACTCAATGTAATAATCACTTTCCACAAAATGCAAGGAGCATATAAATCAGGTAGCGTCCGCTTTCCGAGGTGCCCGTATATGTGTTACAGGAATTGCAGCCAGCCATTGGTCCCAATCCTGTTGATCTTTCGGAAACTCTGTCGCACAATGCCACTTTTTTTCGGATGCAGGACATGTGAGCCAGCTCTTCACGCAACATCTTGGGTGTATTCTTTTCGGAGCCGATCATGGAAATTCACCACGGGCACTCACTACTCATCTCCAACTCCTCAATGTACAAAACAACTCATCTTGGAGTACAGAACAACGAGCGGAACAAACATGACTGCAAAACAATCGCACGGCAAGCAGTTCCCGCACGCCGCATCGCACGCCGCATGTCGTGTCGTCTGCTACCGGAGAGGGGGAAAAAACAAAAAAAAACAAAAAAAACGCACGGTCGGGTGTAGCCACGTGACTTCCGCCAGTCACTCTCTTCTCTCCACTTCTCCGACCTCCGTCGGGTTTCGGTTTCGGTTTCGAGCAGTTGCGTCTTTTGGCTTTATTAAAGAAATACGCTACTCTGTTGCAAAATATTAATTGGGTAGTCCTCCGACACCATAATTAAGCGCCTGGCAAAAAATAAAAAAAAATTTTTGGGGGGTGTCAGTGTCCCTTTAAAGTTATCGACGTTTAAAAGTTCTGCTTGGGGCGCGGCCAACAAAACCGAAACTAGCCGCTTGAGGACCCGGCAACGCTGGGAATCGGCTGCTATGTGAATGTGACGTCAAGATCGTTCTCGATCAACGAGTGCGCAGGCCGAGCGGCACCTACCTCTGTTGCGCTAGCCGTCTAAAGATAGGAGGTAAGCTGATTTTGTTTTAATTCTGTATACGTGGTAGTTACCCAGCCCATGTAGCAAGAGTTAGTGCGTATACCCAAAAAGCTAGCGACTGAAAAACCCGTAAACTCGTGCGGTGCCATACTCGGCGGCCGCCGCCGTGCGTGCGACTGGAAAACGAGTGAACTCGTTCGCTGTCGTACTCGGCGGCTATCGCCGTGTGTGCGGTCTTTCGTACTCGTAGCTAGGCCTAAATTGTCATCGGGGCTCCGTGGATGGAGAGGCGTTGCTCTACGCCGCGCTGCCAGTGACGTACAGTACTGGGGGCCCTCTCACTTTCGCGCTGCTGGTCAGTCCCAGGCACGAAGCTTTGAGGCTCTCCGGCGCGGGCCGTGGCGCCCGAACACACGTGTGCTGGATTGTACACGTCTGTTCGTTCTTTTTTCCTCGCGCGCGTAAAAGCCGAAGTCCAAAGTCCACTCGTCGAACAGCGTTCACCCACACCTTCTCCAATTTTCGGTCCATTGGGAACTTGTGAAAAAGCACCTCCGTGTTGCGCAGCGGGTTGTTTGAGCAGCCCACAGCGCTACAAGTTGCACTCGGCATCTCTCGAGGAACAGCGGGGCAGTCTTGGGCGCACCGAGTTGCTCGCTAAAACGAGTCTTGGGGTCCTCACAAGCAAATAAACAAAAGGCTATTAGCGGCGAGATGTTTTGGTGGCGCCCTCCTATGGTTCCCCCTTGTGACGTCATTACCTTGCAAACAAGTTCGATGGTGTTTGTTATTAGCATGGCGGAAGCTTGAAATCCTTGCGCTCTCAAAGGAACACTGCCAACAACGTCAAAATTAAAGTTATTCCATTCCTCTTATTTCTGTCGATGATAAATCCCCTTTAAGACGTCATAGTCAGCGTTCGGCCAATCGTGGAAGGCCGACCACAGCGAAGCTTTCGGTCGCGCACGTCGCCAATACCGAAGCTACACGGGCTATAGATAAAAGCAACGAGTAAACACGCCAATCACGAGCCGAAGTAGCGGTGGTAGCGGCTCAAAGAAGCGCGCAACGCCCGGACCGGAGGGAAAAAAAGAGAACGATATGGACGTCACGGCCCAATGTTGCTTTAGCGATCGGCAACCCGCTGGCCGCCCGCTAAGGAGCAGCGGCTCGCGGCGGGTCGCATTTTTATTATCGGCATTAGTTGAGAATGCGGCGTCCGACGGACGTGATATTTTGGCTGGGGTCGTATTTTGTGTCACTACATCGATACCAATAATTTATTTCATTTTGACTTTTGGCCGGAGTTGCCCTGTAAAGGGATGCTGAACCGAAATCTGGATTCCCCAAAACACTCGGCAAAAGCGCGCAACGGGATGCTACAAACACCAAAACGTCACTTATACAGCGATCTCTCGAACGGACGACCGAATTTTTCAAAAAAGAGGCGCATTTGGCAGGAATGTTGACGTCATGTTTCTCCGAGAAGGAGAGGGAACGGCCTCGCGTCTTCTCCGCCTCGCGGCCTTGAGGGAGCGAAGCGAAGAGAGGAGGGAACTAGGTATCTTGAAGGTCACGCGCCTGTCGGCCTGGTTCAATCTCGACTTTTTCCAAAAATACGGCCGTCCATTCGAGATAAATAAATAAATAAAAAAAATAACTGAAGTTTATTGAAATTGACAAGCTAATATAGTCACAAAAAACCTTGTTATTCTTATCTACTCGGACCGCATTTCAGAAATCGAAACTAATTTTTAGATAAAGACAAGGACTTGTCATACATTTCTTATCCCTGGTGCCAATAGAGGGGGAGGAAGAAGAATCCTATTTGACTAGGTCGCCATTTTTTCTTCTCTTGTTTGAATTTTTCGACACGTATATTTTAAGACGCCCATTCAAGTCAACCTTGGCCTTTCGAGGCAGGGGTACACCTGGTATGTCCTGTGCCGATGGACATCCCCCAGCCACGACCTCGGATATTACCGAATCAGACCATACCTACAATGGAACACAAGTAAGCCCTCAAACTAAGCGACGTACGGGAGACGGTGATGATGAGGAGATATCAGTGAACGACCACCCGGAAAAAATGGAAGAGACGGAAGCCGGAGAGGACTCTGAGCTCACCTTAGTGCAACATCGTCGACAGAGGACGACAGGGGTTCCAGTCCTGCTAACGCCCGTGCAGGAGGATAAGCGGTTGCAGCAACAAAACCCGCTGAAATTGTCTGCTGAAGTAGAGACACTGGCTGGCGCGCCCATCGTGAGACATCGTTTCACAGCGAGGGGAGGTCTTTTACTTGATGTCTCAGAAGTACCGACTGTGCATCGACTTCTCAAAGTGCACTCCCTTTGTGGGATCCCGGTACAAGCAACAATACCCAAAGCGTACCTACAAAACTTCGGTCTAATCAAAGGGGTACCAAAGTGGTACACTGATAATGACCTTAACGAATTTCTGGGACCAGCCGGTGTGATCGCCGCTCGTCGGCTCTACCAGCGACGCGAAAATGCAACAGATGTTGCCCAACCGACCGACCGAGTGGTTCTAACATTCCGTCCAAACACCGAGCGACCGGACAAGATCAACCTCGGCTTCACACGGCACGAAGTAACCGAGTACATTGCAGCACCTCCAAGGTGTTTCAACTGCCAGGCCCTCGGCCACATTGCAAAGTACTGCAAGGGGAAAACAAAATGCAAAAGATGTGGAGAACCACACTCGTCCAAAGAATGCCCTGGCACACTTCCCACCAAATGTGCGAACTGTCTCGGTGACCATCCTGCTTCTTATGCAAATTGCAAGGTACGCCTGGCAGCACTTACAAGAAAAAAATCTTTCATTCACGGACCATAGCTTGTTGAAACACAACGTGAACTACCTGTAGCACAAGAAGAATATCCTGCGCTCCAAAAAGAAACAACGCACGCAGATCGTTCCCATGCGCAAGCAGGACGAAAAAATCAACCTAAGAAGGACTCGCCAAAAAGAGCTGCATCGAGGTCAATGAATATTTCTTCTAAACGTTCTCCAACCACTGATAAAGAAAACTCAGGAAAGTCAGATGCGAAGAAGGACCAACAAGAAATGACCCAGACTAGACCAAATAGAAACCTTGCATACAGTGATGTACTTTCTGGTCGACGTGTGTCTGAGGAGCCAGCGCAAGAATCAGCCACATCCGCCGATAGCTTAATAGGCTTCATCTTCTCTGCACTGCGGAGTGCCATCGCACAAATGCCACCAAGCACATTGAAGACAATTTTACAAGGAATGATGCTCTTTGAGACAGCTATCGTCGGAATCATGAAAAATTCTCAACACAGCGATGCCTGAGAGCAACGCTGCAGGGTCCCCTGTGCGCGCGCCGGTAGCGCCGGGTCGTATCAAGATGCTTCCATCGATCATCCAGTGGAATGTTAATACTCTCCGACCTCGACTTTCCGAACTTCGTCGCCGCCTCCTGGAGCTTCAACCAAATGTTCTTGCTCTTCAAGAAACGTATGTGCAACCAGGACCTCATCGATTATCCCCATACGTCCAATATCACAGTAAGACACCGCACCTTGACGGGAAGTCTAGGGCATCTATATTCGTGCAGAATCACCTCAAACAAATGGAAATCGACCTTAGCGACTTGAACACTCTATACAGTGAGCATACAGCCGTAACAATAAGAATGGACAAGCGTGATATTACTGTTGTCTCAAGCTACATACGTCCTCACCAACCATGGGACCCCGATGAAATGAGAAAGATCAGAAAACGCTGTCCTGGGCCAATTATATGGTGCGGAGATTTTAATGCGAACCACCCTGTTTGGGGAAGTGACACAACCACACAAAGGGGAAATGCGCTCATTGATGTAACAAAAGATCTAGGCTTAAGATGCCTCAACAACGGATCGCCAACATTCATTCGTCCTCTTCTTAAAACAGACAGCGTTCTCGATCTAACATTCGTATCACCCGAAATACAAATGGTCTGGAATGCAGAACCTGATACATGGGGAAGTGACCACGTGCCCATCTTGCTCCTCCCCATCACGGCCATTCCACGGAAGATCAGAACGCATCAGATTACCAACTGGGACGTTTATCGCGAAACCCTTAGCACGATATTAACAGGCCAAAATCCTCCAGCAATTGAGGAGGCCGTAACCACCGCCTTCAAAGTCGCCACTAAGCAAATAACGCTCCCAACAACAAAACCAGTCCCAGACCTGACATATTTGAACCTTCGCGCCGCATCCCGGCGAGCTCAAAGAATAGCTAGACGTTCTAAGCGACCCCAAGACTGGACAACATCACGACGAATTGAGGCCAAGCTTCGCAGATATACCGTACAACTTGGCCGTCATCAATGGCAACAGAGAAGTAATTCACTAAACACTGACGCTGGATCCCGCCTCCCATGGACGACAGTCAAATGCCTACTCACTGCAGTCCCACCTAAAGACCACTTCGCAGCAATCGCCATCAAAAACAAAATCTCATTCGCTACCCTCAGAGAACGATTTGCAGATGAATTCACCGCTCACATCAACTCACCAAAGGCGGTTTTTCTTGGACCCAGGCCTCCCGTTCTACACTTCCCTAAAAAGTCAGTTGATGACGACTTCACATTATCAGAGTTAAATTACGCCTTGTCAAACTGCCGTCGACGGAGTGCCCCAGGACCTGACGGTATAACTAACCAGGCCCTAAAAAACATCGACGAAAAAGACCGACCGAAACTACTCGCCTACTTCAACGACATTTGACAGAGAGGAGTTCTACCCGATGCCTGGCTACAATCGACCGTGATAGCTGTCAAGAAAGCAGGAAAGCGCGCGAATGACTTGTCCTCATATCGCCCAATATCACTGACGTCCTGCACCTGCAAGCTAATGGAAAGGATGATCCACCGCCGTCTCACTTGGCAACTTGAACATACAAACGCGTTCCCACACGAACTGTCGGGCTTCAGAAGAGGTCGTTCCACAGCAGATGCCATCGGAGATCTTGCCTCGTCTCTTGAAGAGGCCAAAGCACAGAAACATGTTCTACATGCTGTGTTCTTGGATATACATCGTGCTTTCGACGCTCTTCCTCACGACATAATAATAGAGAGATTGCAATTAATCGGGGTAGGAGGTCGGGCCCTGGCCTTTGTGCGATCTTTTCTAAACAAACGAACGCTCCAAGTTAGACTGGCCAGGCATTTGAGTACGCCACGCGAGTGCACACATGGAGTGCCACAGGGAAGTGTCCTCAGCCCGCTACTTTTCAATGTTGTCAAGGCAGCACTCCCCCCTGCTTTGCCAAAGGAAAGTATACTTCCAGTCAAATGTGCAATATACGCTGACGACGTCGTACTGTGGTGCGCTGGCCCAACGCTCCTCTCAACAACAGTTGAAGCACAACTCCAAAAGGCTCTTAACACCACCTCGGCTTTTCTCTTTCACGCTGGCCTCACATTGTCTACTGCTAAGACCTCCGCACTCACCTACAGACCACGAGGGCGATTACGTTCCGAATTCTCAAGACTTCGCGTGGAAGGAGAACGTATTCGAAGGCGGACACAAGTTAAATACCTTGGCGTCATTATAGACGACAGAGTGAACTGGCGCCCTGCTGTTAAGCACGTCATGAAAGAGTCTCGCAAACTATGTGGTGCTCTTCACCGCATCGCGAGTCAAAACTGGGGTCCGTTCCAGTCATCACTGTTGACGCTCTATCGGGGTCTCATTGTAAGCAGAGTGCTCTACGCACTACCCCTACTCGACATAGCAAGACCGCAATGGACAACTCTTGAAACTTTCCACCGAACGGCGCTAAGGTTCTGCCTCGGCCTGCCCTGCTCATCACAAAATGTGCCCACACTCGTAGAAGCCGGCGACTCCCCACTACGGAATCAAGCACAAGAACGAGTGCTTCGACATTTCACTAGGCTCTACAGTGCACCTAATGCAATCAAACTCATCGAAGGTATCATAGCAAGGCATAATTCTTTTTTGGGAAGGATGGGTGAAGCATTTCGTTCAACAATCGGCTATCCTTCTAACGTTCCAGAGACACTTCCGCCTCACTGTGACGAAGAGAAACTGCAAATATTGGCAACTATTCCTGACCTGCCTCGGCGAGGTAGGGTCGCAGATTGTGTAGCACGGTCTATTACTGAAGAGTTGATAACCACAGACTACGCAGGACAAACGCACATATATACAGATGGTAGCATACGTGGGAATTGCGCCACAGCTGCCTACTGCATTCCCCAACTTAGAATTCACACGAAAGGTCGATTGGACATCTGCATGAACACCGCATGTGCCGAGCTTGCTGCCATCTGGCTTGCCGTACAAGAAATTTTCAAGCACGCGGAGCTACACCACTTTGTCATCTTCTCCGACTCCCAAGCAGCTCTGAAGCAACTCACGAACCTGGAAAGAGCATCTCCGCTAGCTCGCACTATAGCCTACCTAGTTCAGAAGGCAGCTGTCGAAGGTGCATCCATCCAGTTTCAGTGGATCCCTTCCCACGTTGGCATTCAAGGAAATGAGACTGCGGATTCTCTCGCACGGGCTGCTCATGCGAATGTCACACCAACAATCTCCGTACATCCATATAATTCGTCAAACAGCCTTATTCAAAAAGCCGTTCAGAAACTTCACCCTGACCCTGAAACTGCGGCTGGAACACCGCCGTACACAATTCCCAAGAAAAGCTTCAGCAGGCTGGAACAAGCTCTACTTCATCGGATAAGGGTAGGCTGCGCCCGAACCGCTTCTCGACTGCATCTCATCAAACGCCTGTCATCCCCAGCCTGCAGTGCCTGTGGTGCCACGGAGGACATCGAACACATTCTCTGGCATTGCAGTGCGGTGAGCAACCACCGAGAAACACTTGTGACCACCCTCAAACAGCTTAACATTCCTGCTGGCAACACCAAGTCACTCCTGTTCCCCACCGGTTCGCGGCATTCGAGAACAAAAGCTTTAAGAGCACTGCTTGACTATTTAAAATCCGCAGGCTATAGCAGCCTGTAATACGTCAGGAAAGGACCAAGACCACAATTAGCCACGCAATTCGTTTAATATTGTATCACAGTGTAAATAGTGTATCATAGTGTATAATAGTGTATCATAGTGTTTGTTGCGCCACCTCTCCTTCAACCACTCTTGGTTCCCCCTATCCCCCTAGCAAGGCGAGAAAGCTGACCCCACCACTGGGAGGCTGACCTTTCGCTTTGCTTCTACCCCCTTTTCACTTTACAATAAACTACTACTACTACTAATGCCAATAGACCCTTTCCGGAATTCAGTCTGGCCACTTTGATCACTATCATCATCATCGTCTGAAAACGGCATATGTGCTATACTAATGGCGGCCTTCTGTTTACTGATGAAGGAAGAAGTTGAAGATGCTCCTGAGCAGATGATTCAAGGCAGGGCCGTAACCAGGGGGGGGGGGGGGGGGGGGGTAGGGGGTTCTGACCCCCCCCGAAATTTTTTTCTGGGTACGGCCCTGGTCGGTGCACAGGCAGCCAGCCGATTTTAATCTCCACCTCTGCGCACGCGCAGTGGCGCCGGTCGGCTACCGGGTACCAAACCGGGACCGGTTCTCCGCGGTTTGCTGTAACTCTCCATTATATGCCACCGATGCACATGATTCATAGGCGAAAATAAGACAACAGACACTTTCAAAATGGCCGCCGTTATCCCCGAAACCCCCCCCCCCCCCCCCCCCCCCCCCCCGAAATTTTTTTCTGGGTACGGCCCTGATTCGAGGCCTATACATTCTAGGTGTTAGCGCGACGTGAAGCAGGAATTGGAAGCAAGAGCTGCGTAAGCGTTCATTTCTAACTCAGTCCCAGTCAATCTGTTAGTAGTAGCACTCAATCGGCTTCAAAGCCTCTTGATGTATAGGACTCTATCAAGGCGTCTATGTGGGTTGGCGCTTCGTTCTGACTGGCTGCATTTGTTTCGCCATCGACACTAAAATAGATTGAAAAATAATTGTGGTGAAGTAAACATTCTCGGTTTACCGTTGACCTTTAGGTGACGGTGCCCCATTAAATACTGCAGACCAGACTTGGACGTAGTTCAACTACTCTACTCAGACTACTGTAGTTTAACTACTTTTTCGAGTAACTTGGTAACTTTCAATTACAACTTGATTTGGGTAATTAGTTTAATTTAACTACTTTTTTCAGGTAACTTCTACTCAAATTACTAACTACTTTCGAAATCTAGTGCTAATGTTGCTTATCACGAACGTTTGAGCGCAGAAATGAATAAGACGCCGCGGCAGATGAACTGGCATTCCCGAAAAAGGGGTCCCCTTGTTCGGGAAGGCGTCCTTGGGCCAAGGTGGCGACGAGCAGCCAAAGCATAACACCGGCGCGCACGAACGAAGGAAGAGATGCTTTACAAGCCTTGGTCGGGTATTCCTAATCCGGTAATGCACGCAGGCGCCGCGTTTCCAGCTGCAACCGTGAAAGACCGGGACACTCCGAGGGCTGTTGTTGTTTTCGTGTTGTTTGTCTTTAGTGAGGTCTGACTCAAGCGCTAGGTTCCACGGGAGGTGCCACTTGAATGACCTCGCAGCTGGGCGCCTGTCCAAATGGTCGCCTCGTCGTCAGCGCATACGCCTTTGCAAAGCCGGACTCCCCCGAGAAGAAACCCTGGCACGGGTAATTCGTTCATGGGAGCACGTTCGCGCTTCCAGCTGCAACTGTACGAGCGACGACGCTTGTTCACGTAGTCGTTCGCGTCCTTCTGACCTTCCATGCCTGGGAGACCTCCTCTTTGTTAAAAACGATTTACTTGTCAGGCGTGCGCGTCAGAATATTGTAGTCGCCTGCGAAGATCGCGAGTTACCCTTGGGAGATCCTTTTGTTGGACGCGGCGTCAGCGGAGAAGTATTCTTCGATTCATCTTCCGTTAAACCAAAACAATTTTTGTTTTCAATAGCGTAGCACTATAGCACTACAACGAGACGCGCAGTCGTCCGGATGATCTCATTGTCGTGGCGCGAGACTTGAACCCTTCACGGTCGGGTGCACTCGCTCAGCGTACTCTCAGAACGTTGTCGGAACAAAGAGGGGCCAGTCATAACAAACTTAACTTGCCCAAGAAAAAAGAAAAAAAAGGAGGAAAGTTCGTTATAAAAGACCCTCTACCCGAGGCAAACCTCACATGTTTCGTCATGGACACCTAAGATGCCGTTACTCGCTTACCTGACCCTGCACAGCCTGTTTCTCAAATTCAATGGTGCCGTTCCATTCAGCGCGTCGGTGGAACGTCTGTTTAGCTTGGCTGGGGACGTCTTCAGAAGGAAAAGGGGAAACTTTCCTATCAAAAACTATGAAAGTCAATTGCTTCTGCGAGCGCATAAACTATTTTGGTGAAAACGCAAGCCATAAAAAGACTGCTTTTATTTTTGGCTCGCAGGGTTTTTCATTGATCAAAACTGCTGTTCATTTTGCTACCACAAAAATATAAAAAAGTAACTTCGAAAGTAACTTCAAAGGAACTCGCTACTTTTTACAGTAGTTAGTAGTTTACTCAATTACTATTACAAATTCGTAATTTCTACTCTACTCCAATTACTTTTGGCGTCGATACTCAGTAACCTAACTTAACTACCTTTTTTGAGTAATTTGTACATGTCTGCTGCAGACCACAGGCTCATTGCCGCCATTAGTATAGTAAAAGATAAACTGCCATTTGAGTCACCAGATGGCACTGAATTCCGGAAAGGGTCTATTTCAAATGCTTCATGTAATTCTCGCAACACTTTATCTTTGTATCTAGCAAGGTATGCGTTTTGACCCCCCTGAAACGCTGGCCGGCGGCGCCCAAGAGATACAAAGGGCACCGCGCCCGGCTCTGGGGGGAGGGGGGGGGGGTAGAGGGGAGAGCTTCCAGTTTGCCCCCCCCCCCCCCCCCCCCCCCACCCACTCAAAAACAAGTTGGTACGCCGCTGCTCTCGGACAAATGCATTGCCAGCAGGCAACCATGCCTATACTTTGTGATTCCCACCTGTGGCGTTGATGATGACACCCTACGGGCAACACTGCTAAGTCGCGTTTATTATTATGCCGGTGGTCATCGGTGCTTCGGATTCGCAATGCAAGATCGTTCGACACGTTCCAAGTACGCTTCTGGCACCAAGGATTTCGTAACTCTGGATCTCGATTTTGAGTAAGTTCTAATGAACGAAGTGTATAAACACGCACACAATTTTGTAATGTTGAGGGGCAGGTTCTACGTTGAATCGTCCACCAACACGGTGTCCGTTTACCTGGACGAACGCAATCACTACAAGAACAAAACGCATGACCTGAGACGAAGCTTCGCTGTGCTTTACTGGAATGATCACTTCGGGCGAGCCAGCACGTCGGTCTCTACGGAGGCCCAGACTTGAAGACAAACAGTATGAAAAAGTTACCGGTAAATAAGTACCTAGCTTATTTTAACTTTCTTATACAATTCTTGCTCTTCACTTTTTATGGTTTTTTACAGATCTTTCAAACGCTGTGTCTATACTCCGTTCGCCATTAAGCTGAGACATGCAGCCAAAGCTACAAGCGCGAGCTAGCCCGCGCTTCTGGCTTTGAGAAGTGCATTTCTAGCGCGAGTGCTCGGTCTGCAGGAGAACGTTTCAAAGCAGCGACCTCGTGTTTTCGTGCTTGTAGCTGATTGCCGTCCGATGGCACTCATGCGGAGCGTTCAAGTGCCGTCCGACGGCGCTCTTGCGGAGCGTTCAAGTGCCGTCCGACGGAACTCTTGCGGAGCGTTCAAGTGCCGTCCGACGGCGCTCTTGCGGAGCGTTCAAGTGCCGTCCGACGGAACTCTTGCGGAGCGTTCAAGTGCCGTCCGAGAGCACTCTTGCGGAGCGTTCAAGTGCCGTCCGAGAGCACTCTTGCGGAGCGTTCAAGTGCCGTCCGACAGCACTCTTGCGGAGCGTTCAAGTGCCGTCCGAGAGCACTCTTGCGGAGCGTTCAAGTGCCGTCCGAGAGCACTCTTGCGGAGCGTTCAAGTGCCGTCCGACAGCACTCTTGCGGAGCGTTCAAGTGCCGTCCGACAGCACTCTTGCGGAGCGTTCAAGTGCCGTCCGAGAGCACTCTTGCGGAGCGTTCAAGTGCCGTCCGACAGCACTCTTGCGGAGCGTTCAAGTGCCGTCCGACAGCACTCTTGCGGAGCGTTCAAGTGCCGTCCGAGAGCACTCTTGCGGAGCGTTCAAGTGCCGTCCGAGAGCACTCTTGCGGAGCGTTCAAGTGCCGTCCGACAGCACTCTTGCGGAGCGTTCAAGTGCCGTCCGACAGCACTCTTGCGGAGCGTTCAAGTGCCGTCCGAGAGCACTCTTGCGGAGCGTTCAAGTGCCGTCCGACAGCACTCTTGCGGAGCGTTCAAGTGCCGTCCGAGAGCACTCTTGCGGAGCGTTCAAGTGCCGTCCGAGAGCACTCTTGCGGAGCGTTCAAGTGCCGTCCGACAGCACTCTTGCGGAGCGTTCAAGTGCCGTCCGAGAGCACTCTTGCGGAGCGTTCAAGTGCCGTCCGAGAGCACTCTTGCGGAGCGTTCAAGTGCCGTCCGACAGCACTCTTGCGGAGCGTTCAAGTGCCGTCCGACAGCACTCTTGCGGAGCGTTCAAGTGCCGTCCGAGAGCACTCTTGCGGAGCGTTCAAGTGCCGTCCGACAGCACTCTTGCGGAGCGTTCAAGTGCCGTCCGAGAGCACTCTTGCGGAGCGTTCAAGTGCCGTCCGACAGCACTCTTGCGGAGCGTTCAAGTGCCGTCCGACAGCACTCTTGCGGAGCGTTCAAGTGCCGTCCGAGAGCACTCTTGCGGAGCGTTCAAGTGCCGTCCGACAGCACTCTTGCGGAGCGTTCAAGTGCCGTCCGAGAGCACTCTTGCGGAGCGTTCAAGTGCCGTCCGACAGCACTCTTGCGGAGCGTTCAAGTGCCGTGCGAGAGCACTCTTGCGGAGCGTTCAAGTGCCGTCCGAGAGCACTCTTGCGGAGCGTTCAAGTGCCGTCCGAGAGCACTCTTGCGGAGCGTTCAAGTGCCGTCCGACAGCACTCTTGCGGAGCGTTCAAGTGCCGTCCGACAGCACTCTTGCGGAGCGTTCAAGTGCCGTCCGAGAGCACTCTTGCGGAGCGTTCAAGTGCCGTCCGACAGCACTCTTGCGGAGCGTTCAAGTGCCGTCCGAGAGCACTCTTGCGGAGCGTTCAAGTGCCGTCCGACAGCACTCTTGCGGAGCGTTCAAGTGCCGTGCGAGAGCACTCTTGCGGAGCGTTCAAGTGCCGTCCGAGAGCACTCTTGCGGAGCGTTCAAGTGCCGTCCGAGAGCACTCTTGCGGAGCGTTCAAGTGCCGTCCGAGAGCACTCTTGCGGAGCGTTCAAGTGCCGTCCGACAGCACTCTTGCGGAGCGTTCAAGTGCCGTCCGAGAGCACTCTTGCGGAGCGTTCAAGTGCCGTCCGACGGCGCTCTTGCGGAGCGTTCAAGTGCCGTCCGACGGAACTCTTGCGGAGCGTTCAAGTGCCGTCCGACGGCGCTCTTGCGGAGCGTTCAAGTGCCGTCCGAGAGCACTCTTGCGGAGCGTTCAAGTGCCGTCCGACGGCGCTCTTGCGGAGCGTTCAAGTGCCGTCCGAGAGCACTCTTGCGGAGCGTTCAAGTGCCGTCCGAGAGCACTCTTGCGGAGCGTTCAAGTGCCGTCCGAGAGCACTCTTGCGGAGCGTTCAAGTGCCGTCCGACAGCACTCTTGCGGAGCGTTCAAGTGCCGTCCGAGAGCACTCTTGCGGAGCGTTCAAGTGCCGTCCGACGGCGCTCTTGCGGAGCGTTCAAGTGCCGTCCGACGGAACTCTTGCGGAGCGTTCAAGTGCCGTCCGACGGCGCTCTTGCGGAGCGTTCAAGTGCCGTCCGACGGAACTCTTGCGGAGCGTTCAAGTGCCGTCCGAGAGCACTCTTGCGGAGCGTTCAAGTGCCGTCCGAGAGCACTCTTGCGGAGCGTTCAAGTGCCGTCCGAGAGCACTCTTGCGGAGCGTTCAAGTGCCGTCCGAGAGCACTCTTGCGGAGCGTTCAAGTGCCGTCCGAGAGCACTCTTGCGGAGCGTTCAAGTGCCGTCCGACAGCACTCTTGCGGAGCGTTCAAGTGCCGTCCGAGAGCACTCTTGCGGAGCGTTCAAGTGCCGTCCGACAGCACTCTTGCGGAGCGTTCAAGTGCCGTCCGACAGCACTCTTGCGGAGCGTTCAAGTGCCGTCCGAGAGCACTCTTGCGGAGCGTTCAAGTGCCGTCCGACAGCACTCTTGCGGAGCGTTCAAGTGCCGTGCGAGAGCACTCTTGCGGAGCGTTCAAGTGCCGTCCGAGAGCACTCTTGCGGAGCGTTCAAGTGCCGTCCGAGAGCACTCTTGCGGAGCGTTCAAGTGCCGTCCGAGAGCACTCTTGCGGAGCGTTCAAGTGCCGTCCGACAGCACTCTTGCGGAGCGTTCAAGTGCCGTCCGAGAGCACTCTTGCGGAGCGTTCAAGTGCCGTCCGACAGCACTCTTGCGGAGCGTTCAAGTGCCGTCCGAGAGCACTCTTGCGGAGCGTTCAAGTGCCGTCCGACAGCACTCTTGCGGAGCGTTCAAGTGCCGTGCGAGAGCACTCTTGCGGAGCGTTCAAGTGCCGTCCGACAGCACACTTGCGGAGCGTTCAAGTGCCGTCCGAGAGCACTCTTGCGGAGCGTTCAAGTGCCGTCCGAGAGCACTCTTGCGGAGCGTTCAAGTGCCGTCCGACAGCACTCTTGCGGAGCGTTCAAGTGCCGTGCGAGAGCACTCTTGCGGAGCGTTCAAGTGCCGTCCGACAGCACTCTTGCGGAGCGTTCAAGTGCCGTCCGAGAGCACTCTTGCGGAGCGTTCAAGTGCCGTCCGACAGCACTCTTGCGGAGCGTTCAAGTGCCGTCCGAGAGCACTCTTGCGGAGCGTTCAAGTGCCGTCCGACAGCACTCTTGCGGAGCGTTCAAGTGCCGTCCGAGAGCACTCTTGCGGAGCGTTCAAGTGCCGTCCGAGAGCACTCTTGCGGAGCGTTCAAGTGCCGTCCGACAGCACTCTTGCGGAGCGTTCAAGTGCCGTGCGAGAGCACTCTTGCGGAGCGTTCAAGTGCCGTCCGACAGCACTCTTGCGGAGCGTTCAAGTGCCGTCCGAGAGCACTCTTGCGGAGCGTTCAAGTGCCGTCCGACAGCACTCTTGCGGAGCGTTCAAGTGCCGTCCGAGAGCACTCTTGCGGAGCGTTCAAGTGCCGTCCGACAGCACTCTTGCGGAGCGTTCAAGTGCCGTCCGAGAGCACTCTTGCGGAGCGTTCAAGTGCCGTCCGACAGCACTCTTGCGGAGCGTTCAAGTGCCGTGCGAGAGCACTCTTGCGGAGCGTTCAAGTGCCGTCCGAGAGCACTCTTGCGGAGCGTTCAAGTGCCGTCCGAGAGCACTCTTGCGGAGCGTTCAAGTGCCGTCCGAGAGCACTCTTGCGGAGCGTTCAAGTGCCGTCCGACAGCACTCTTGCGGAGCGTTCAAGTGCCGTCCGAGAGCACTCTTGCGGAGCGTTCAAGTGCCGTCCGAGAGCACTCTTGCGGAGCGTTCAAGTGCCGTCCGAGAGCACTCTTGCGGAGCGTTCAAGTGCCGTCCGAGAGCACTCTTGCGGAGCGTTCAAGTGCCGTCCGACAGCACTCTTGCGGAGCGTTCAAGTGCCGTGCGAGAGCACTCTTGCGGAGCGTTCAAGTGCCGTCCGAGAGCACTCTTGCGGAGCGTTCAAGTGCCGTCCGAGAGCACTCTTGCGGAGCGTTCAAGTGCCGTCCGACAGCACTCTTGCGGAGCGTTCAAGTGCCGTCCGAGAGCACTCTTGCGGAGCGTTCAAGCGCCGTCCGACAGCACTCTTGCGGAGCGTTCAAGTGCCGTGCGAGAGCACTCTTGCGGAGCGTTCAAGTGCCGTCCGAGAGCACTCTTGCGGAGCGTTCAAGTGCCGTCCGAGAGCACTCTTGCGGAGCGTTCAAGTGCCGTCCGAGAGCACTCTTGCGGAGCGTTCAAGTGCCGTCCGACAGCACTCTTGCGGAGCGTTCAAGTGCCGTGCGAGAGCACTCTTGCGGAGCGTTCAAGTGCCGTCCGAGAGCACTCTTGCGGAGCGTTCAAGTGCCGTCCGAGAGCACTCTTGCGGAGCGTTCAAGTGCCGTGCGAGAGCACTCTTGCGGAGCGTTCAAGTGCCGTCCGAGAGCACTCTTGCGGAGCGTTCAAGTGCCGTCCGACAGCACTCTTGCGGAGCGTTCAAGTGCCGTCCGACGGCACTCCACTAGCGCCTTCAAGTGCCGTCCAAAGGTGTTAAGTGCAAGTCACGCTTATTCTGGCATATGTTCCATCAGCCGCTCGCCGACAGTATGTTCTATAATAAGGTGCGCGCGAGCAAGACAAACACTGCAGGAGGGAGCCGCATGCTTTCTCATGTATATTTGCGCCTACGCGATGCAGGCGTGCGATTTTCTCAAATGTTGCGATTGTGATTGGAAATAAATTTCAGTTCAAATATGGCGTACTCAAGTAGCGGCTACAGCTTCTACAAAATACAAAAAAAAAACATTGAAAGAACGCGTTGTGAGCTTAAATATTCGTGAGACCGTAGAGTACTAGCCAGGCATGCTATAGCCATTGCGCTATTGAAACGAGTCAGAGATGTCATTCTTTGGTTTTTAGATATTACTTTCAGCCTTTCCTCTCTGGCGAAGAAGGAAGTGAAGCTGTACTATGGTGGAAATGAAGTAATGGCCGGCCGCAAGTCGGCAAGCCAGAGTGGAAAGGCTGGAAAGTTTGCCCCTATGAGCAAAGGCGGTAACCAGACAACCGGCAAGCCGATTGTCTGGTTTCCGCCGTTGCTCATAGATGGCGGTAGCTGTCCAGAGTTTCGTCTCATCATTTATTTGGTGACGGACACAATACAGGAGAAACTAGCCATTAACAGCTCCGCTGTACAAGGTACAGCGAAAGTAGGCATACTAATTGCGGCGTCAAATTGCCAAAAGCAGGACATTCGTCGCAAAGGACGGCATTTGCTCGCTGGGACGGCACTCGAATGAGGGCGTAAAGGGCCGTCGGACGGCACTTGGACACTCAACAAGATCGCGTCTTCGGACAGCACCGCGTAAGCACTGCTTTTGTTGAAAGCGTTCTCTAACTAGTGTGCCAAGCCGCGTGTGCGGACAATGCGGCCTCGGCATGCTGTTCCTTTATCGCAGGCGACGATAAAGAAAAGGTAGGATCAAAATCTAGATTTCTAAATATAGTGCAAGATTCAAATAAGTCATATTTTAAGTCTGTCAATTGATTCAATTTCTACCATATTTAAGTTTAGGCACTCGACAACGTCGAAGGCAACACGAATTTCACTCTTGGCTTCAAAAAGCGCCCAGTCAATGGTCTTGCGCCATAATATACTCCCTGGACTCGACCAAACATCACACCCGAAACGCCTTGGAAAAATTAATGTTTTCTATTATTTTATGATTAAAAAAGTCAAATTTTCTACTGAGTATTATGACCTGTGGACTCCATGGTCCTGTAGCCGAGATTGGTAGTTTAGAGCTTTTCTGGATGGGGAAGAACGACGAATGCGATCTTCCCCTGGGAAGTCCTGCTTTGACGTTGAATTCTATGTGAAATGGCATTTGCACATATTATTGCACGATTCCGAACTTTTTTTTTTCTTTTTCTTCGGAGTCCAGTCGACATAACCAAGCATATTCTACAGATGCTACGGTTTTTCTTTTAATTGAGGGCATGCAGCGCAAAAGACAAGTGCGAATATAAGCAGCACAGCACAGCGCTGTTTTCGTAATGCATTTGATCCTTCTTTCTGTTTTTCTAGGCAGTTTACTTTTTACTCGGGTAAATTCGCTCGTTGCAAATTTTACAAAAAGAAATGCACCACTTTTGGGCAACGCTGCACAAAATGGTAGCACGATAGATTAAGAAACCGAATTTTGCGGTCGATTTAAAGAGCCTGGCCGCTACTTGGGACACCCGGTATATTGAAAACCGGCCGCCATATAAGGCTCTATATACGCCAGATAACTAGATATATACCACAGATAAGGCTGTATATATGCCAGATAAGGTTTTATATTCGCCAGATGTGGCTGTATATACGCCAGGTAAGGCTTTATATTCGCCAGATAAGGCTGTATATAATCATATAATGTTTATATGATTATATACCAGATATGGCCCCAGATATAAGATTTTCATACGGGCTGGAGGCCTGCAGACACCCGAACAGGCAAAAGGAAATGCACTTGGAAGCTAAAGTTACCGGTAAATAAATACCTAAAGTCGGTTGCAAGCTAAGAAAAAACCGGAAATGCCTCTCAGAGGAAAATGTAATCCTACGCCGAGAAACGCCAGCCAATTGTTTTCATGACGTCACGATTCTGTAAACCAATCGCGATCCTTTTGAAAAAAAAAAAAAAAGCTCAACATGGCTGCTGGCCTTAGCAACGCGATGCTATAGTTTCTCGTGACAATTATTCTGCTTTTTTGCATCGTGTTTTACGTGCCCGAGGTTACGCCACGAAATCTTGATGGTATCGGCTTGCGTTTGCAGCAGTTTTTGCGCGACAACGTGAGAATCCAGCGACGCTATCGCCAACGAAAATTTCGAAGCGGGCGCGAGGCTTAGCACTGCTGAGAGGTATGTTAGACGGTATGTTAGACAGTATCTTGGACAGAAAATGAATTGGGAAGACGGTACATTGGACATGAATTTCTTTCTCTCTTTACTAAACAGCTATTTTGTTGACAAAAACGTATTCTAACTTATTTAAATGTCCTGAATTAAATAAATATTGTAGTAGTTTAAGACAGGTTTCCTGGAGGACGAAAAAGCAACGTTGCTAGCGAACTACTTTCTCGACGGCGGAGGCACTTCAGATGGGCGCAATGCGCTTGTGGGTGGAGCTAAAAGATTGTTCTTAGGTTGCATCCGACTATAGCTTATTTTTACTTTCTTATAAAATGATTGCGCTTCACTTTTTATGGTTCTTCTTTACAGATCTTTTAAACGCTGTGTCTATACTCTGTTCACCATTAAGCTGAGACATCCATTCAAAGCTACAAGCGCGAGCTAGCCCGCGCTTCTGGCTTTGAGAAGTGCATTTCTAGCTCAAATGCTCGATCTGCAGGAGACCACTCTAAAAAGGGTGTAGTTGGTACACCCACAGGGGTGTAAGTGCTGCCACATATACTACACCCATAAAGGTGTACAAGTACAGCCCCAAGACGAGGTGCATACATACACCCTTTTTAGGGTACATATGTGCACCCTTTTATACACCTTCAGCATTCGGCGGTGCGCAGATACACACCATATTGGGGTGCGTCACTACTCCTCTCTTATACCCTCACTATCGTGTCGGTGTGCAGGAACATCCCAATTTAATGTGTACAAGTATTGCCTTCTCTACACCCACGCAATTTTTCGGGACTAAAGATACACCCACCAACAGGGTTTACTATTACACCGTTGTTTACACCCACACCGCTCATAGGGAACAGAGATATACCCGCCAACAGGGTTTACTATCACGCTGTTTTTTACACCCACCCCGCTCATAGGGAACATAGGTACACGTCATTCTATATGGTGTACCATTACACCTCTTTGTGTGCCTACCTCAAGGAAACCCGTAAAAAATGCACGCGCCCAGGTGGTTGCAAAAAGGCAGGTAAACAGACACAAATACTTGTTTTCAAATCTCATAGAAGTTTATTAGACAGCCTATTCCGCAAACAAGCACAAACTTGCAAGCAATCCGTGATTCGTGAAGATCTACAACGAAGTTGTTACTCAACTGAGAAGATTACTGAGCAAACAAGAACCGGGGTGATTCTTAGGTAGTGTCTATTCTCCCAGCTGCCGGCAGAATTATTTACCCGAAATTCTGCCGACAGTCGGCACTCATTGGCGATACAATCACTTCATCGAAAGACGTTTTATCGACACGCGATGTTTCACAGACAGCTCAGAATAGCTTTCCTATATTAGCCTTTTCTCTTTTTCTTGTAATGAGCCGCCCCAGGTTATATGCGCAAAGTGACATCTACGGGTGGCACAGGTGGGGTAAAATATTTGTAATGAGCCTCCCCAGGCTGCCCCACGAAGCGACGTGGACGGGTGGGCTTGGTCAGTGAGCACGCGCCTCAGAGATACACGCGCGACGAAATGTCCCTACAGCGTGCATTTCGTGTAACGGGTGACGATGAAACGTTAGTGTCGACGAAACGTGTCTGCAAAACGTGTATCAACGAAAAGGGGTCCATGAAACGCGTTTTCACAAAAAGCCGGGAAAATAAGTGTTGTATTCTACCTGCAGTTATCACATGATTGTAGACAGCTAATGGCAGGGCGCTGCCGAAATAATTTCGGGGAAATTATTCTCCCAGCTGCTGGGAAATAGACACTGCCTAATTTTAGAGGTAATCCCGAACGGAACGGTCAGTCGCTGCGAAGGAGTAGGTAGCAGCGCACTTACAATGAAAATACCTGACTTGAAATATGTAATCCGAGAGATACCTCGACACGGGCACTGCAGAACAACCCGACAAACACAAAAACTAAAAGAAAGGGGTATGTGAAGATTCAACACGATGTGGCAGATGCAGTAATTTGCCAAACCGAACACTAAATGCCTCACATGAATTCTTGGGCATTTTTGAAGAAATCGCTTGTTGCCAATGTACGCGTAGGACTTTTCAAGTAGCCTTGGTACACTCGGATAAGTTGTCGCGGACGAAATCTCCGGCAGCCTCGCTGGTCGCAGCACAGCACACGAGAAACTAGGCCGGGAAGCGGACATTTCCGGATCGGAGAGAGCTACTACGTCATCCGTGAAACCTTTACCACATGATCACGCCCCTGCCGTTACCCGCGCCCAGACAGCGGAGTAAGGGATAAGAAAACCTCCGGTTCATTAGTCCAGCGACTGCGCACCTTCTTCCACGCTTTTAGCTTAGGGAGAGAAAGAGAAATAGAGGAGCAAGAAAATAGCAGCTCCTTCAAGGCTAAAAGAGGCTGCCCTCGCAAAGGCTTCATCTTCGGGGTTATCCCAACAATAAACACAAGGAGAAAATGTGTCCCTTATATCATCTTGAAAGTTTGACCCAAAGTTAATAGTGCAGTGGATGCTATCCGTGGCCTTGGCCTTCAGGTAGGTGCATGCCGTGCTCTGCCTTAGCTCTAGCATGGAGACTATAGTCACGTGATCCTACCCGGAGACCCGATTGGCCTAAACCAAACATAACGTCTACTCTACTGTCAATACCCAGTGAACAGAACCAGCTCCATACGTCCTAAGAAACTGCCCAACCCAAAAGTGACCTCCAAGGGAGAATCCAAGCACAAGCTGATCGGGGCGCGTGGCTAGCGTTGTGGTGAACTTATACACCTAGAGGTTTTTGAGGGAGAGGGGGATGCTCATTGTCGGTGTACACTGGCTGGGCAACGGAGGGTGCATCTTTCAGGAAAACGGGTGCATGTGCGCCTGATACACCCGACTACACCCTTTTTTCCTCAAGGCTCGTTCACACATATATGCAACCAGACCGGTTTTTAAGCCTCTCGCGACGTCTTGGGACCCAATGCGCTGCAGCGGAGCTGGTCCTAAGAGATCGCAAGAGGCTTAAAAACCGGTTTGGTCTTTCTCGGTCGTACTCGGTTGCAAGAGTGTGAACGGGCCTTAAGACGTCGCAAGAGGCTTAAAAACCGGCCCGGTCTCTCTCGGTCTTACTCGGTTGCATATGTGTGAACGGCGTAGAGTGAACGTTTCGAAGCAGCGACCTCGTGCTCTCGTGCTTGTGGCAGAGTGCCATCCTACGGAACTCTTGCAGGGTGTTCAAGTGCCTTTCGACGGCACTCCACTCGCGCCTTCATGAGCCGTCCAGAAGTGTTAAGCGCAAGTCACGCTTATTCTGACTAATGTTCCATCAGCCGCTCGCCGACAATTTGTTTTATCATATAATGTGCGAGCGAGACAAACGCTACAGGAGAGAGCAGCATTCTTTCTCGTGTATGTTAACGCCTGCGTGATGCAGGCGTGCGATTTTTTCAAGTTTGCCGAAGCAACACTCTCTCCAATGTTGCGATTGTGATTGGAAATAAATTTGAGCTGGAACCTCACGCACTCAAGTAGCGGCTACAACCTCTAAAAAGTACAAAAAACTGACCCCCTTTTTCTTAAGGTACGCGTATTGAACTTAAATATTCGTAAGACCGTAGTGTACTAACCGGGCATGCTAACCATTACGTTATTGAAACGAGCCAGGGATGTCCTTTGGTTTTCAGATAATGTTTGTTATGAAGAATGTTTTATAGAATCTGAATATACACATAACGAAATTATGAAAAACAAAGAAAAAAGCTTTCATCCTCTTTATTTCGGTGAAGAAGGGAGGCCACCGAAGCTGTATTGTCGTGGGAATGAAGTAATGGCCAGCCGCAAGTCGGCAAGACAGAGTGGAAAGGCTGGAAAGGTTGCCACCGTCGCTCATAGATGGCGGTAGCTGTACAGAGTTTTGTGTCATCATTTGTTTTCTGACGGGCACGATGCTGGAGAAACTAGCCCTTAGCAGCTCCCCTGAAAAGGTACAGCGAAAGTAGGCATACTATAAAAGTGCCGTTGGACGGCACCACGTAAGCACTGCTTTTGTTGACAGCATCCTCTGGCTATATATATAGTGTGCCAAGCCACGTCCGCGGACAACGCGGCCTCCTCGGCATGCGGTTCCTTCATGTAAGACATTAAAAAAAAACGTACACTATAACAATTCGATCTCGTCTCTCTCGGTCTCCTTGCTGATACGCAGCATATTTGTCGGCTGTTCAATTTTCAGTTACGTTTGTCGAGAAAAACTAAACGCAAGTTTGACCTGAACCAATTTTTCAAACTGCTGGAGATACATGCCGGGGCGGATCCAGAGGATCCCCCAAAGAAAAGCCCTAAAAAAATAAAAATAAAAGAAAAGGGGGAGGGGGGGGGGGGGGTTGTTTGGGGTAGGGAGCCTTCATGTGCTTCATGCGCACATGAAGGCACCCTAGTTTAGGGGGGGGGGGGGTGGGGAGCACACTCGCTGCACACCTCATTGCGTGTTGGATCTGTCTAAACGCACGTATAAATAGTAGAGAGAGGTCTTTCCTTTCAGCGACACGAAGTGTCGCCATTCAAGACACGATTGCGATATCTCCCGCTTCGAAGCAAGAGATAACGGAATCTTGATTTAACTCTGTGCCCACTACGCACGACCCAAGGATATAGTTTAGGTTTATTGGCACATCCTCATAAACCACAAAAATGAACCCCCAGTCGGTTTCAGCAAAATCGGTCCTTGAATAAGAAAAACCCAACCTTTGCGGGTAGAAAATATTCATCAACAGTTTTATTTTGGCACAAAACACTATACCTCCAATTAACTATCCGCGAGGTTGGTTTTTGCTCTGGATCCCCACATTTCGTTTCTTTTCCCTCTTGGTACGGGGATGTCTTTCGATTATTCGGGTCACGCGAATGTTCCACGGTGTTTGGG
Source organism: Ixodes scapularis (assembly GCF_016920785.2). Taxonomy (NCBI): domain Eukaryota; kingdom Metazoa; phylum Arthropoda; class Arachnida; order Ixodida; family Ixodidae; genus Ixodes; species Ixodes scapularis. The sequence continues at coordinate 79,444,867 of NW_024609839.1, read as the reverse complement.
AATCACATGCCACAAATTTTCTTCTAGCAACGAAAGCTTTAGCTAGCTAGACGGCGCCCTGGAGGTTGACCAGGCTGACTCGCGAGAAAATAGGAGTTAATCAGGACAAGGGTGTAATATAGACAGGTGGGGAAACGAGAGCCAAGTGAGCGACCGCATTGTGTCCCCCTCGGTGTTCTCTTTTTCTGTGGCGCCACCTATGTGGAGCACAGCGAACTCTCACTTTGGGGGGGCGACCGGTGGCGACCGGCTAAACTGACGGAGATGATTTCTCGTGGATTTTCAATGGGGGACTGTCGTGCTCTCGGTTTATTTTGTGCACTCTCCCATAGAGTTCCACGCTATCCCGATTCCGATTTTTTTTCCTCTCACCGCAGCGCCATCTGTCGCAAGTCGAGGGTATTCGCAAGCAGACGAGTACACAATCCGGTCACGGCGCTGCGGTAGGCTTCTATGGGCCGTTTCCCCACCTGTCTATCTTACACCCTGATCAGGACTTATGTTGAAAAAGAAAGGACGTAAGATTCCCTTACCTCCAATAGAGCATGCGCGTGAATCCCGTACCGATCAGAGATTGCCATCCAATCGTCTGGAAATGACTTCATAGTTTGCAAGATCCAATGATTTCAAAGTAAGTATAATGTTTTTTTTAAACTTTATTGACAGGAACCTATGACGCATTCAATAAAACGGCGTTCGGTGAGATCTCCGGTCCCATGCAGGTGCGGTTGACCTTCTACTGCGCAACAGAACCTTAGATGCCTCGCTTTGTGAAAATATGGTGATTAAAAACCGACATCCTCTTTCAGGCAGGTGCGATCTTTTGCGGTTCCGATTTAAAAAAGGTACAGGTCGATGCCAATGTCACGAATCTGGGGAAAAAAGCCAATAGAAGGAAATCTCACCAAAAAACCGACCGATGCGGAGAAAAGCTCGACGGCCTCTTGATGAACCGTGTGGAAACTTACGATTCTCGTTTTCGGAAATGGCATTCTTTTGGTATCTGGAGAATAGCAGTATTCTTTTCCATATCTTTTGTTTGTTGTTGTTTTGTAGTAACCTATGACCTGTAGTGTTGATGTTGCCGAAGACTGTACGGCCCTGACACAATTTGGGGGCTGTCCGTGATGTTCCCGTGCAGTGACGAGGTCACTTCGTTAGTGTTCATAGAACTCATCATTGATGCAATGCCTTCACGGAAAAAAGACGTGTCTATCACTTTGTTACTTGTTCCCATCCTGCAGAACTGCTGACTTGTGCTTCTTTATATACGAATTTTCTATATATTTCCATTTGTGTTCCCTACAGGGCCCCCAGAGTAGTGCCGCAAACACTAAATTTAAAAGGTTGATCATATAATTCTTGGGTGGGTTTATCTCCGTATCTATCAGTTTTGCGGTGAACTTTTATTGGTGAGCTTTTCTCGGGTGAAGTTCTCGGTAGTGCGTTGTCCTCCGGCGGAGAAAAGTTCACCGAAAAACCGGCGGATGCGCAGAAGAGCTCACCATACTTTTGATAGATGAGTAGGAAAGCTCACCTCTGCGGACCGATCTAACATTATTTATTCGCACTCTCGATATTTAATCGAACTTCGTTCTATCAAAGTAATTTAATTGAACGCCATTTAATTGAATCCAATTTCATCGAAGCCGTTTCATAGAACGCCGTTTTATCGAACAATATGGTTTCTGGCCAGATCGTTTCTCGTTTTTTGTAAATAGTGTTTTTTCCTTTGCATCCGATGGATAAAGGTGTGTTCCGCTTTTCTTTTACTTTGTATTGACCAATGCCCTCTTTCGGTGATGCGGCCTAAGACGCACTTGATACTTTTTAGGTCTGTAGTCGTCGGTTGCTCATTGTTACTGTTCGCAGGACTCAACTTTGAGGCAATGTTCTGTCTCCATGTAAAAGATAACAGAAAAAAGAATAAAAAAAGATCGTCCCCAACTTTTTTTATTGTTCGCTTTCTGCAAAACTGTGGATTCGTCTGCCCCTTCCCCATTTTTCTTAGAAAGGAAGCTAGTCTTCTGGGGCTGAACGAGAACACTTGGTTTTACAAATATACGAACATGGAAAAAAGTGAAAGCCGTTTGCAACTCCCTGTAACGCCTAATTAGAGCGCAGCTCTTGAGGAGGAGGGAGGGTACTGGGGGGGGGGTCACGTGACTTTGGGGGGTCACGTGACCTCAGGGGGCACGTGACTTCGGGGGGTCACGTGACCTCGGGGGGGGGGGGGGGCTCGCGCGGTGCATTATGGGACATTTCCCATAATGCACCGCGCGGTTACGCCGACGGCGACGCCGACGCCAACGCCGACGCCGCTCAAGCCGGAAACGGGCGCCTAAGAGCTGCGCTCTAAAAGCACAGCATCAGCGGTAAGCAAAGTGCGGACGTGAGTTTTAAATATAAACACCGCAGTGTGAACAATGCGAGAATATTAAATTTGAAATATCGAATAAAATATTTCATAAATGAGCTTTTCTCCGCATTTGTCAATTTTGCGGTGAAAATTTCATCGGTGAGCTTCTCTCCGGCGAGATTTTCTTCGCAGCCCAACAGCAACAGCCGACCTCGGGCTCATCGCAGTCAAGACACTCCAATCGACGAACACCACAAGAAAAGGTGTGCGGGTCCCCCACTGGATACATGATAGACATCGTTAATCGATTCACTTTTTAGGGAAGTTTGATTTTTACTGTTCTTAGTTGCTCCAACGAGGCGGCGGTTACTTAGAAGGCAGCTTTAGTACAAACAGACATATTATGTGCTAATAATGGTCAGGCGGTGTTTATTTTTATACATGTCTATATTGGCCAAAAATGAAACTCATTTTAGATGCTTTGCCTTCTTATTCCGGTAATTTAGACTTGTGTTTACCCATGATTACTACTTAGAACAAGAAGACGAATTATCTATACAATCACTCTTCAATGCGCCGTTGTTAGAACGACCAAATCGAAGCTCTCAGGGTAGAGCTTTAAGTCCAAAACAATGATCACGTTTTTTTGTTTTGTTTTTTTGCTCTACAGTTTAAATTTTGTTTACAAAAAAAAAGTTGTTAAAAAACTTAAAGACGTTTACGCCTTTAAGTTCTTAAAACCTTTTACTGGACTTTAAAAACCTGTAACGCCGATTTAGAGCGCAGCTCTTGAGGAGGAGAAGGGAAGGGTACTGAGGAAAGAAGGTGGAAAGTCCCCCACTACTAACATGGGTGTGGATTGACGCGCGCTTCACGCGAGTCGCAGAAGATGCACATCTTTGGTGAGAGCATTGCGTGTAAATTTGGCGGGAATTTAGCGGGGCAATTTTTTCCCCTAACTTTAGAGGGGAATTATTTCCACTAGATTTAGCGGGGAAATTTTTTCCGCTAAATCAAGCGGGGAAAAATTTTTTCTCTAAATGTAGCGGGGAACCTTTTTCCGCTAAACTTAGCGGGGAAATTTTTTCCGCTACATTTAGCAGGGAATTTCTTCCGCTAGTGACGTCACACCTGACGTCACCAATGACGTCATCAGTGACGATGACGACGTCACGCGTCCCTTAATGCACCGCGCGGTTACGCCGACGGCGACGCCGCTCAAGCCGGAAACGGGCACCTAAAAGCTGCGCTCTAAAAGGAAAAAAAAGAAAAAGAAGAAAAGAGTTAGTCTGTAGTTTGCCCTAGTTTGCCCCCCTTCCGAGTCCATATCAGGTCTGCTAAGTAATCCCTCTTGTTCGGGATTGAGGCAGAGAATCTGGAAAGTTCACAAAGCTTTCTTCTAGGGGCCGCTAAACCCCTACTACTCATACGAGATGGACGTGAAATGCGGGGAGGAAAAGAGGAGAGGAAGGGGAAAGAGGAAAGGAAGGAAAATAAAGGGAATCTTCTGCGTGAAGGTGAAATGTTTTGCTTTCAGCCATGACCGAATCTCCGCGCTCTAAAATTTCATAGAGCACACTCTTTCGTCAGTTGATGATCAGAAATCTTGCCTGGAGCCAGATCACTCACAAAAGTGACAAAGCCAGTTGGAGCAATTCCAACTTAGGCCCTTCGCTTGATCGCGCGACTTGCATGCCGATAGCATGTCACTTTTCGTCCTGAGATCACTAGTATTTTGAACGTATATTTTGTGCAGTCCAGAGCTACACGAGTGGCGAATATTTTTTTAAATGCCTCTGGCATGTACTAATCTACAATCTTCCTTATGCGTCAAATAGGTCAAGGAATTCAGCAGGAATTTAATCGAGGAGGAAGAGGTTCTGCTGATAGAGCTTCGAACATTGTTATACCTAAAGAGAAAGTCCAAATCGAGCACAGTATTCTCACGCAGTGTTCAGTAACACTATAAGTACAACGTTAAAGCCTACATAAAAGGGAAAAGTAAGTTGTAGAGGTACGTTATCGACTGTCGTTCCTAGATAGTGCAAGCAGTGAAAGTAGCGAAAACTACCCCCCCCCCCCCCCTTTCTCATTTTACCCTTTCGTCTGCTTTTAAATTCCGCGTACGTGAAGACACGAAAGCAAAACTACACGATTTTCACTAATTTATTTTTCATGATAACGAAAAAAAAAAAAAAAAATAAGCACAGAGGGAACAACGTATGCATGACACGCACAGTTAGTCCTCCAAATCACGAGATACTTTTCAAAGATACTGACGTAATAGATTAAAGATTCAAAATTAATACCGGAGATGAACGGACAAGGGGACAAGCCCACACGTTTTCGTAAAGTTTCACGTGAGTGTTTGTCACCTTCCTTGTCATCAGCTCGTTAACTTTCAAAGATGCTTAATTCTTGTAGCTTAAAATAATATTAAAATATAAGCTTGGTAGAAACAAGCGTGAACAGGGGCGGATGCAGGAATTTCCTGAGGGGGGGGGGGGGGGGGGGGGGTCAGGTGTTGGCGAGCGTACCATATCTTTAGGAACCCCCTCCCCCCTCCCTCGTTTCACGCCCTAAATTTTACACATGCAGAAATCAAGAGGGGGGTCAGGACATCTGGACCCCCCCTCTAAATCCGCCCCTGAGCGTGAACTACGTTGTCCCTGGTGAACAACCTTGGCAAACAGCACAAGCAAAACATCAGTCGTCTTCCTCAAAAAGCCTGACTCAGATAATTTAATTCTACTTCTGATTTAGTTGTTATGACGTCGTGCACCGCAGCTTCCACCACGCATATTTTGACGCACGAGCGACGTCACTGCGAAATCAAAAGGAAAAACGCAAGATGTGAATCGGGCATTACCGCTCCATTTCACGGCGCGGTATCGCCCGGGCATTCTCACGCACTCTGTTACACCATGCCCCCGCTTCACAGTACAAAGTACAAAAATGAAAAACGACAAGACGCCACGATGTGCGGCGGTCACTACTTGGACCCTCTTTTAGTGGTGTTCGAGCTGCCCTCAACGGTATATCTCCGAACTCCTGACTGCGCCTGCCCTAGCCGCCCAGCAGCCAGCGGCAGAGCAGCGTGCCTAGATCCGGGAGTGGTTCAAAATTATTACTCTGGGTCACGTGGTATATGGGGCACCTTTTTGTGTGCAGGTTGTTTGCGCGGAGGCGGTGAAAGCGCCGCGCGTGCCCCGCCTCTGCCGTCTCTACGCACGCTATCCACCTTGCCACGTGACAACTTAAGTAAGCGCGCGCTCAACCGCTCAACCGATCCGCTCCCCACGGTTTGAGTTGCTCCCTCTCCGAAAGCGTTGCTTCTTCCAGCGCGCCAAGTGTCGCGCGCATCCGCGGCGGGGCGCCACGGGCGAGGTCAACATTTCCCAGCTCGCACCGCGCTCCTGGGGAGAGAAAAGAGAAACGCCATTTTCACGGGGTGTACTGGAACCCGCTGTGACGGGAAGCGATAATAGCCTGTGATTGGAAATGCATTCCCGCGGTCCGTGAAGACCAACCCCCGATGGTGCGGGCGCCATGTACGCGCCACTGAGCGGCGACAGACTCGCCAAGGAGCCGGTGCTGCCGCCCGAGTGACGGATGGATAGGCGAGCGAGCGGCTGCCCCCGCTGGATGGCGAGCGCCTAGGCCTCGGCTGGCATCCGCTGGCCTCCATTGGGCCGACCCTGCGTGTCTCGGCAGCCCCGACCAGCGAGCTTCGACCGAGTGTGTGCTCGGCGACGGCCTCAGCATGAGCAACCGCATTCCAGCCGATAAGGTGAGCCGCCGCCGCGAGCCGAGCGCGCTGGCCGAGGGGGACCCCTCGGAGCGGCTACGCGACCCAGACTGCGTCCTCGGGTTCCACCTGGGCTCGGGGACAGAGCGCGTGATCAATACGGGCATCGATCTCTGCCTGGAACTCGGTGTGCACGCGCTCGGACCTACCCGACCCCGAGCAGCGGAGAGGGACCGCTGCCCCCGTAACGTCGTCGAGGGGCCGAGCCCTTCGGGTGTCGCAACAACAGGCCCGAGAGCAAACGCCTTCTTTCCGCTGTGGCGTCGTTCTCGGCTCTGCTTCCCCGGCTTTGTGCGGCAGCGCAGCCGCGGGCACTGCGAGGTCGCGGGTACCCTACTCCTCATCGGTCTCCGAGGCACGCGGATCGAGTCGAGGCTACCCCCGCAGTTTTCGGATAGCCCTCGATTTCTTTTCAATTACTTGTGTACCGAAAGGAGCGTCGTATCGGTGCCACGAGTAGGAAAACCAATGAATACCGAGAAACAAACGAGGGCACGTGAGCGGCGGCCGTCAAAATTGGTGCAAAAGCGTTTTCCTGAATTTGCCCCGAAGCGACGGACGTAGCGGCTCATTGCAGTGTTGGGAAGCATCCGGTGCGACTTGACGAGCGAGCTGACCGAGAAGGGGGCAACTCTCGGACGACGAGCCTTTTCTTTCTCCTTTTTTTTTTTTTTTCCGCATTCTTCGCACGAGTTGCGTGTCCTGAGACGTAAGAAGCAAGTTCTAAATAATCCGGCCGAGTTATTAAAAGCCTGAAATAAACGCTTCGGGCACGTAAGGAATTTCGGACTGAATTCGTTTCGATTTGAATGCTGGAGGGTTCATGAAGTTGCCCCAAGAATGTTCATAAAGCACACGATTATTGGGGTCAGAATATACCTTGGTTTTGTGTTTAGATGCTTTGGGATTTAAATGGGTCCAGTCACATGCAAGGTGCGTTTCTCATTCCACAAATTTCTTCCTTTAGAAATGAGGTATACAAAACGGTCGACTAACAACCCCACCATCACTTTTTCTTGCACGTCTGGATGACCGTCACAAGTAGGCGTCCCGTTTTGCCGTTAAGGGAAAATGTTTCGTAGCATTCATTTCTAGAGCTTCTAACGAGCCACTTATATCAGTTCTTGGTAGTGCTCCCTTCAAGTTTTAATAACCATGTTTTCCGTCTTATTGAGCTGTTGTGTTGTTTCTGCCATTAGTTTGCTTCTTTGCCATTCTCCCCTTTAATGCACCTGCCCCGTGGGTAAAATAGATCGATGTTAACTGGGACGAATTACAGAACGAGGCACCTACCCTCATTTACTCGTTTGAGAACTCTGCCGTACTAAGCCCTTTAATTGGATCGCCAACTTCGGTCCTGGAACCTTTGCACACGGTGTTAATCAGCTGTGCAAAGAATGCCAGAAAGAAAACAAAACTGGGCTGTGTTCTGCAATGCTTTGCTGCAGACTACATTGAAATTAGATAGCATTTTGATGTTTCTTCTATACACCTTTTCCACAAGGGCGCAGCCATCTTGAATGTCGTCATATCTGGTATGCGGTAAAACATTGTTTTCATTTCTCCATGCCGTTGGAAGGTGTTAACGAAAAATGTGTGATTGTTACACATTATTCTTTTGCTTGACCTATATTTTCTCGCATATTCCAGGTTGAAATGTTCTGCTATTTTTTCGTCTCTCATACCAGATACGAAACCCACGTGACTGAGAATGACAGGATACAGAAAATATCTATAGAAACTATGGCCCACCGATTAAGTTTCGAAGAACCTCTTTCCTTCATCGAACGCTTAGTTATAGCTGAATGTGTCCACCTTGCTTCTCTTTCCCTAGCCAAACACTTTTTTTTTTATATATAGGCGTCTTATTGGCACGATTACCCCGTTGGGCTGCCGCTTCTGTTTCGCAATTTTCTCATCAGTCTGCTTTATTTCCTTTTTAACGAGGCATTGTGGATATGACCAGAGTATGCACTTCCAGCAGGTGTGTGCCTTCTATCATCGGTTGGATCAATGAATAGATGGGGATGCTTTACCTTTTGTATCGGGCGGTAGCTTGCGTCACCTAGGTCAGACACATTTGCACCCTCCACTTTGAAGTTTTCTACAAATTCCGTCTGTGTTTACCCCAGCCAATCTGCAATCCTGTTTTTTGTAATTGTAGTCATTCGTTTCTCCGTTCTTCCGTCGTCCCCAGCACAACCCAGTGCTCCTGCCGAATCTGTTGCTCCTTCAGGGAGGGCAGCATGAAATCCCGTGCACGTCAAACCTGCATGTTCTATCATCTCTCTTTCACTATGGTGCACGGTAGGGCCACTAAATGAGCTGCGCGTAGAGTATCGGCACTCCGTTCACCGACAGTGTTGTGGGTGCCGTCGTTTTGGCTCGTCTGTGGAGCAGACGTAACTGCCGATTGTAATGATTTTAAAGTGTGTTTCCTCAGCAATAGATTCGGTGTTTGTAAGCTCATGTGATGTTATTTTGCTATGTCGCGAACTGTTTAAACATTTGTGGAGGGCGGAAAAGCGTTTCCTGTGATTTCAGGTAATGCGTTAGATAACTGGCAACCATGATTTTAAGACACAATATGGCCAAGTGTCGTTACTCTGAAGCGTAGCTTATATAGTGGCACAAGTGCACAGCACATACATGTATATCTGTCGAAATTTATCCCTATATATCTTCGTCTTTAACACTCCTGTTCTCGCCTCAAACAGTAATGAGTGTCCCAATGAATAAACAACTGCCTGTTCTTTTCTTATGTCTTTTTTTTGTGTCCTGTACATTGTTAATGCCAATTTTTCTTCCATTATTTCCTGCCACATTTTCCTTTTTGCTTCGTTCGCTCTCTTTCCACTGAGCTAGGCTGCTCGGCCCCATCACTGTTGTGTGGGTATTTAAATGTCCCCTTTCAAATCTTTCTCCATTTTATGTTTCTCGTGTATAATTGCTTTGCTTGTATACTTTTCGTGCCTACCTCATATGCTCCACTTCAGTTAACCTGTGTTCAAAATTTAATTTACTAATTGCCTCCTCTGCCTTCAAAGGATGACCAGCCGATTTGCCCCTGTACGCCTTCATTCGCCGTGTTACCACACGCTCCCAGTTCCAATGTACCCAGACTTCTTTGTTGAATCTCCAATCATGATTGAACCTCTGACCTCATGCACAGTACCCTATTGCCAAAAGATAATCCGGGCACCGTTACTCCTTTCCATATAGCCCTGGCCACTTCATATCTATTACCATTTCACAGAGGTTCGGGTTTCATAGGATCTCAATTTACTTATCCTTTCCTAATTATATTTTCTTCGTGTTCCTCTAAATGGTTTCCTTCACTCATTGAGCCATATCTCAAGATACTTGATTTTTTTGCATGGTCTATCTATACAGTGTCTGGCCTTTTCAGGTGTTATTTCTTCGTTTTTAAATGCCATTATTTCGGGCATGTAACTACTAAAACCCAGGCCCAAGCTGTCCCCTTCCTGTCCACATAATAGTTCCTGTAATGCATCGTGGTTATCTGCTATGAGCACTATGTCGTCTGCATATGTTAGTCCTGGGATTACTTGTATTACATTTCTCCCTCCTTCCATATAGCTCGCATCTAAACCTAAATTGCTCTGCTCTAATTTCTTTTCCATTTTACTTGGGCATATCACAAAGAGCAGGGGTGACAGTGGACAACCCCGTCTGAGCCCCCTCTTTTCATTGCTGCCAGTTGTGTGGTTTCTGCGTACCATGTTATAACTAGCTTATTGTCTGTGCTGATCAAATTTGGACCTAAGTTATGCCCCTTAAGCTGACCCCAGAGCTTTTTCCTGGTTCACATAATCATACTCTCCCTCAATGTCCAAATAAACTAACCATAGAAGTCTTTGACCCTTCCTTGCTAACTCTACACATTGAGTGATGACGAATAGGTTATCTGCTAGCCTTCTTTTGGAAGTGGTGTTAGACCTGCACAATGGCGGACACAAGGCCAAGCTCCTTGTGTTCAGTTGCGCCCTAGGCTGCTCGAGCCTTCATGGAGTGGGACCAGCAATCGGAGCCACCCGCTGACGCCACTTGCACATTCCGCGTTGTTTGGCGAACGAAATGTCCCATTTAATAACCATCGCTTCACAAGCCTCCCCTATGTCGTTTTATTAAGACGTTTCAAACTTCGAAACCATTGTTTCTTCCTTTGACACCTTGTGAAAACTTCTTCGCATAAATAAAATGAGAGACTTTTTTTTTTTTTTTTTTTTTTTTACGAGTGCTCGCTTTATACAGTATTTATAATGCTACTGAGGTTACTTTCACCTCAAAGTGTTGTGTGGTATAAAAGACTTGGATTTGTAATTCAGTTGCCTTGAAAGATACTTCCGCATTGCGTGGTTTGCATCGACTCCGGTGGCTAACACCTTTATACAGCTGTGCAAGTCTGGTCTAGTAAAATGCTATATCTGCACGCAGCAGAAGCAAACAAAACAAAATGGCAATGCTGTGCTGTCCAACGAAAATTGGTATTTCTAGAACAATACCATGTCACTATAGCTAAAGTTCCCCCATAACTGGAAATCGCAGCTTGCGGTATTATAAAGCTTACCTTAGACGCGTCTTTTAATAAAGTTGTCACTTATTTGGGTTACACAGAAGGAGGACTTACGTATGCCGTGCCTTCCTCTACTAGGCTCCTAGAGGCATACCTACACACTGAGAGTGATGGGATTGCTGCACCAAACTGCTTACCCTGCTACATACTGCTAAATTTCACCAAAATGCGGGTAATTTGTGCGTAACGCCGCGTCAAAGGCTCATTTAATTTTATCAAAACGGGAACTAATTGTTTAGTCGTCGCTACACTCCCAGATTGTTACGGTAAGCCCGCGCGGATTTTCAACGTTTTTGCATAATGCCCTGAATAACGTGCGATTGGATATGGTCTTTGTATCGAACGCAACACAGTACTCCAAGGTTTCGAAATATATCTCGTTGTTTGTGGTATGTTCGAGCAGTTTAATTGGCATCTGTTGAGTGCGCTTCTCACAATACACTGGTGTACTACAGAGAAGCTGCACCGGCGGACTAAAATGAGCAATTTGGTGTTTGTGGCTTCGCCGCAGCGCAGCCTTGTGTTGGGAGTGAAACATTCTTCCAGGATGGACCGAGGGTCACTCATTAAACAAAACGATGAATAAATAAAAGTTTATGAATTCTGATGGACAACATATTTATGCTCTCGACACTCATTCGGATCATTACAAGAGAGTTCTTCCTCATTTGATCTACTGGATCAAGAACGGCAGCCTTAAAAGAACAGCACAAACACTCACGTTGATAAAAATAGCCTGCATCATTCTAGAACAATACAAACACCTGCAGTTTGAAAAGACCAGCAAATAAAGAAAAAAAAAAAAAACAAACAAAAAAACACGAATATGTTTAAAAAAAATGTTTTAACGTATTTTACTCAATGCTTCCAAGAGAATACAAGAATCAGGTATACAAACGCTCCAAATTGTGTAGATATGCTGTTTGGAAATATGAAATAACAATGTCTTGGGGAAGGTGGCTCCATTCATCTGTCGTTTTAGGAAAGAAAGAACAACTAAACACATTTGTTGATGAATCTTAGTGATTAAGTGTGACTGGGCTACACCACATATTTTTTTTATGTTAACGTCTCTAAATAGGGCGCCAACTGTTTGTGAATGCAGACAACAAAGTTTCAATCGAAATTAAATTAACTTGGCGGTGAAATGAAAACGCGGGAATACCGTGTTTAGCCTATTTTTATGCCACGTTTATTTATTTTTTCTCCACCTGCTGACTTTGCACCATCAGAAATCTCCATATGCAAGGTGCCACTGATATACAGAACTAAATTACCCTTGAAATTTAGTTGTGTGCTTCGCAGTAGACGCAAGTTGTTGCGCAGAAATGGGAAGGCGAATTCGAAGCACTGTCTTCTACTTGGAGAGGCCAACGCGTGAACCTTGAAATAATGGTCGCAGTGGCATAAAGCCTGCTCTTGCTCCAACACTGTTTTCTGCTACTCGAAAGTGCCTCGAACCAATCCCATCACTGCACCGCATACAGAAATGCCTCGACTTCAAAATGAGGTTCACAAGGGGACATCGAGAAGCACTGCTGTCTTTCTCGGGCTGTGCATCTTTATCTCTGCTTACTCTCACCTCCTCTTTTCAGCATTCCGTCTGCTTCCTCCTCCCCAGCCAGAAAACTTTTCTCAACCTGTCCCTGACTATAGGTTCAGGAGGACTTTGGGAGGATTCTGTTTTCAACCTGAGAGCTCATCCTTCTCGGAACGTTCTCGGGCTATCGCCGTTCCAAATAAAAATACTAGGAAATAAATTTAAAAAAAATGTTAGCATTTTGATTATGACGAATTTAACCCGAGATAGGAAAAACAAATGGCAGTGCTAGAAAAAAAAAAAAAAAAAAAAAAAAAAACTTTCGGCCTTTTCACTCTGGTAAAGAGGGAAAAGCTCCGCTGTAAAAAAAAAAAAAAAAATGGGATTGACTTTATGGATTTCCATGTCTTGCCAAGATGGATTTCAAGTGGTTAATTGGGGAGCCCGCGCTCACTCGAAGGAGCCCGTCGGAGCAGAATTCCGACACAGAAGACGTGTGGCTCCTGCCCCGTGGGCCCACCTGTGGACGCGACGAGCCGCCGAGGTCGAGGGCACCCGATCACGCGAGGCAAGAGTTGCGTTACGCGCATTTTAAGGGGTGGGGTGACGCAGACTGGTGCCCGTTAGAAAGGTTACAGCCGTTAGCATCCATCCATCCAACTGAATCGAAACTTGAGATTACACGCAAAGCGTTCAGAAGTAATTCGAATTAGGATCAACAGCACCTGCAAATGATCATCGCACGCTTCTATTTTGAGCGGATGGCTATGTTTTTGTGACCGCTTGAAGGTCTGCCATTGGAGAGCGTGTTCCTCTCGCGATATGCGTCGCGCCAGGTTGCGCCCATGACGTCATCGGATATTTTGGGGGCCAAGCGTACCGTAGGTATGAGCTTTGCCGCTTAGCGGCGTCAACGCGTTACATCCTTCAATTATTCGAGGTACCCGAGGCCTCAGCGACCGCGTGGCAGCACCATCTCCACCGCCACCACCGCGTTCGGGAAGTCCTCGCGCTACAGGGTTACCTGCGGTTGTGTGTATATAGGATACCACGTAAAAACTGCGATGACGACGTCAGGTCCGCTACTCCGGAGCCAACGCGCTTGCAGCGAGATTCGGTCAAAGCGTGCTGCTGTTTGGTCCACGTACTACCTTAGCGCCTTTGCGCTCCTTTCGTAGTAAAGTCCTTACTGCAAAAATGATTGCTGCACAAGTGTGGGATACGAGGGACTGGGGGGCGACGGACTGGGGGACCAAATGGAGGATTAAGCGCACCGGCGCCGCAAAGCTGCCCAAGCCCTCTGCAGCAGTCTAGCACGGCGTCTCGCTGCCAACGCGCAGAATGATCGCGAACGTTTGATCCATTAAACGAACCATACAGTCTTTTCGAAGGGAATGACCGCTCGGGCTTAGCTTCGTCGGCACGAGAACGACTGTGCGCAGTTTGCCGACGCAGCCCAGGGTGGCCTACTCGTTCTCCGCTTATCTCTTGTGCTCGTATACAGGCCCGATTCGTATACCTTATATGATCGGTGACAGGTTAAGAGTTCAGCGGAAGTTTCTCCCACATCCTTCAGGAAGGTTATTGCATCGCATGGAATAGCCTTCCTGAAACCATCGTCTGCGTCACTGATCCCGTTCTTTCGCCATAAAGTCGCGAACAACGCGATTGCAGATTTCTTGTAACGTTGTGTTTTACTTAGCCAATGTTTATTTTCTTTCTGTATTTATGTCTTGTTTCTTTTTCTAATTACCTTCGACCCTTTAAGGTGTAAAGGAAATAAATAAATAGTTAGCAGCATATATAATCGGCTCCAGATCACCTGGCTGCGAGTTGAGCGGCTGGACGGCGCGGAACTTTTGCCTTTTTTTTTTTTTTTTTGCGGTTATCTTTGTTTTTGGGGGAAAGCTAACGCGTGTTTCGTAGGTTATAAATGTCACGGAAAGCGCAAAAAAATGGTTCCCACACCCTTTGGATACCCCTGGCACAGGGCAAGATTTAACGACATTCCCGGTGAATGGATCAGCTTGCGATTCTGATTACGGGCAGGCACCGCCGTTTCCCCAGGAGTGGCGCGCGTGGTGATTGGCCGATCAGATGATGTTATCCCATGGAAAATTGGAAATTACGTTAAATTGTATCGCGGTGGAGGGGTGTTAGTGTGTTCGGAAACCGCGACTCTAACGATATGCATCTGGGCAAGGCAAGTGCTGGGACGCGTGTACAGCTTCAGCGAAGCGGGCACGGCGCGCGTTTCAACGAGGCCATTTGATTTCCTCGTTGGTCGGTTGGGCGCGCCTTCGAATGCCACGGGCCGGCAGCGGAAGCAGACAGGACGCCAAAGAGGACGGATGGGTGGATGTTAACGGCTATGCCCTTTGTAACGGGCGGTAGCTTGCGCCACCTAGCCTAAGTAACAAACAGCACTTTTACGGACGCCAGGTTGCCGGCCCCGTTAAGCGTATGTTTTTGGGGTGTGAAAACGCAGGTTGGCGATTTTGTACTTTGAAAAACACGTTGTCTCGGAGTGGGGCAGGGCAGGGCAGTCTCTGCAGGTGATGCCGGTGACCCTTAAGAAAAGTCCAGTTTGGGAACGTTTGTTTTAACGGTATAGCAAACAGCGCAGGGATCCGGACAGATTAGAAGGCGGAAAACGAACACGGCGCCGACTTACAACTGAGTTTTATTGGATCTGACAACGAGAAGAAATGCAGAATTTGCCCGAATCAAGAAAGGAAACAACACTTGAGAAGAACGACGCGTGTTCCTAGAGTCAATCATCTGTCCCCACTAGAGCACAACAACACGCGTTGTGTTGTTGTGCTCTAGGAACATGTGTCGTCGTCCTTCTTATCTGTCATTTCCTCTCTTGGCCTTTTTTCTCGGGCAAATTCTGTATATTTATATATACTCGTCGGATCCATTAAATCTCAGTTTGAAGTCGGCGCCGTGTTTGTCTTCCGTCTTCTACTCTGTCCTTGTTCCTGCGCTGTTGTTTGTTACCCGTTCAGACGAACTACCAACTAGACCATTCGTCAACGCTAATGGAACGATTTATCGGCTAGACTGTGACGCGGTAATTAATGCACGAGCCTATTAATCGGTACGCTAACCGATTAATTTCATCAGCCCTAATTACGAATAATTGTAGCCTCGTGACAACAAATTAAAATAAAAGCGGCGTTCTTTATTTACGAAATCGTATAATGTGTGGAAAGCAATGTGTAAGCAGAGATGTTTTAGCTTTGTTTAGAAAAAATAAAATAAACAGTCGGGGAGCGAATAAGATGTTATTTGTTCCTTCCCACCGTTCTGCTTCAGACATTATGGTACTCATTACAGGTAATAAAATTACTTGTAATTGGTTACTTTTGGAGTAATCGTGTAATCCTTTCAGTACATTTATTAGGAAGTAAACACAATAGTCATTTGATTACTTTTGGCAGTACTAAAATTACTCGTAGCCATTACTATTTTCCCCGCCCCTTTCTAATGGCGGCCTTTTTGTTTCAACAAGTCTCCCTAGCCAGAAACCTTCGAACCAAATCTCCTAGAGAAGGATGTTTTATATAAGTATAAGTAGCTATAATTCGGTGATTTGAATCATCCAGCAATGCACAGCACGAAATATCAGTTTTGAAACAGACAGATAATCCCACATTTTGATAATCTGCAAGTAATCGGAAGAGGAGCGGTTAGCTAGAAACGCGTCTACACTGAGGATGTTTCGGAACGCCGAAAAATTCTGCGCGCGCTTTATTGTAGTGTGGGTGGATTTGGTACTTTTCGACGATTCGCGTCAGGGTTCTAATTGAAAACCATCCATATAAAAGCAACAATTCGAGATATAATTACCGAAAACTTACTAATTACCCAATTAAAAATGAATTCTTAGATCCTTTGTTTATGGTAATAGCTTTATCTACGGGTTCTAAGCTTACAAAAAAAAAAAAAAACACTCATGGACGATTGATTACCCATTAACCCTTTGACAGCCAAGGTTATTTTATTATTTTTTTTTTTTAAGAAGGTTGTTAAGTTGTTTTTATAGTGCGCCAGCGGGTGATAGTGGTTGAGGCGAAACCGTTTTTCACTAGCTGAAAGTTCTTGGGACGTCGAGAGGGGCGTAAAGCTGTCACGTCTCTTGGACTTTATTTTGACGCGTCCGCTTCCGCCGTGGCGGTTTCAGATTCCGAACCGGAGGTACTTTACAGAGCTTCTCTCTCCATCGGAGGGTCAGCTCTTATGTCCTCTGAATTACATTTTCGAGAAGCTTTGACGGTCTGAATTTGTCTGGGGTATGACGACGAAATCAAATCTTGGTAAAATACTATTACTTCAAGAACAAAGAAAAATATTTTAACACTTTACCGGGAACGTTCATAACCTATTCCACGCAGAGACATTAATTTCAAAATACGATATCATCAGCATATATGGATTGTATGAATACCTTCTCACTAGGTCATTTTGTTTCGCTTCTCTCCAAGTGATGAACTTTATATGGAGCATACGTCAAATTTAATCCGAAATATTCACTATCCGCACCCGCTGCTCCGAAAAAATGGAAGGTCTCCCTTTATTGTAACCTAGTAACATTACTCAATTAATACTGCATTGTACGTTCTTTTTGTATATGTATTATATTATGTAAACTGTTTAGCTAATGTCGTTTCAGTATATATGTTAATTCGCTTGTTTTCTGCATCGGCACTGCCCTCTGCCCAGCGCACCGGGCACGGACCTCGCCAAGCCGACAATGATGGACTTTTTGCGCGTGGCTCCGGCAGTAGTATTTTTAGACGCGATTCATGATTTGATTTGAAAGGCCGCGAAGTTTTGGCCTCGTGGACGGGTGGCGCTTTGCGAGGCGTGGCGGTAAAGCCCCTTGATAAAGGCGTTTTCACAAGTACCGCCAACCATTGTTGTGGAAATGCACAAGACACGTGCCACGAGCGGGTGCTCCGCCGCCATTCGCTTCCAAGGGCCGCTCATTTCAGTGCTGCGCCGCCATTTGCTTCCAAGGGCCGCTCGAGACCTGGGCCACGTGCGCTCGCGCATTTGGCGCTACTTGCAAGGACAAACGAAAACATATCGAGGGGCTTTACGTGGCGGCGGTGCTGCCACGGGACACGGGCTCTTCGAAGCGCTGCGCGTCAGTACGGGGGACTCTCCCAGTCGCATTTGACTGGGGGCTAAACCTGTTCCATCCACCTCTGGGGGTGCTCTTCTTTTCTTTCCGAGTAGGTTTTGTGTGCGCGACCCGCCGGCTCCCGAAAGACCTAGAAAAAGAAGGAGGGGCTTCTTCTCTGAAGGGAGGACAAAGCTCGTGGTCGGCTCACTCACGGGGAGGTGACCCCGTCCGCGCCCGAGATCTATTGTTTCCCCGACCCTGCGCGGTGTAAAGGACGCGCAAACTTTAAAACCGGACTGTGTTACTTTTTACTTTTTGGAAAAAAAAAGGGGGGGGGGGCAGGAGGGGCGGAGAGGAATTGTGTTTTCGGTTTTCAGGTATGGGTGGCGCAAGCTACCGCCCGTTGTGTGATTCAGAATAAGTTTTTTTTTTATTTGTGCTCCATTCTATAACACGTTTTGTTTATTAATATAATTGAATACCTACTGCAAACTGCTCCTTTGTCGCCTCATGCAATTACTTGAGAAATTCCACCACCTCTGTCGATCGATGCTTATTCGAGCCTCTGGCGTGTATCCCACAAAAAAGCCTTCCTTCAATTACCCCCCCCCCCCCCCCCTCCCTCCTCTCGTCCATCGCCACTGCATCGAACTCGTTTCTGTGCCGCGAATGCCACAACAAATACAGCGGTCAGAGTAAAGTAAAACTGTGCTCCAAAGTCGCGTACGTCTTCACGCACGTTGCACTCGCGAAACAGATCTACACGGCTTCGATTCTCGATCGGTATCCAAGCGTGCGAAGGCACAGAAACGCAGCACTTGGGCGTATCAGGGAAGCTTTGATCACGCCGCGAGGCCGGCGAGACTTGCTTTCGACGAGTTGTGCCTTTTTCGTGCGGTGCTGCGCTTTCGTAAAAATTTCCACATGTTCTCAGACAATTATCATTGTTTAGACAAAGTTAAAAAAAAAAAAGACAAAAAAAAAAATCTTTCTTGGCGAAGGGCGATGAACGAGCAGAAAACGTTCCGTCAGCACGCCCCCGCCCTGCCTCGCTGCGCTCCAAAAGGTCGACTTTCTGCGTCGCAAGACGGCCGTCCGGTGGACGCACTTGCGCTGCAGCGACCAAAAAGCAATGAGAAAAACGAGCAGCGTTCACTTTCAACATTGTAAAACCCGAGACGTAGGACAAAAGAAGATTTTTCTTCTCCTTTTGTCCTACGTCTCGGGTTTTACAATGTTGAAAGTTCACCAGCTCGCTTGCATCTTCACTGTGATATCAGCGTTCACTCTCTCGGCTGGAGGCCTCGTGATCCGAGATTGGAAAATCAAAGGGCACCTGCTGAGGCGCGAATAATGTTAGAGTTGGGCCATTCCCGTCATTGCAGCGATTGGACACGATCCACTCGTCGCACGTTCGCCGACACGTAGTCATGTGACCATGTCGAGTGCTCACGCAGTGCCCGGCAGTGCTCCTGTCTAGTGTACAAGCCGCCATCGACTATCGTCACCAAGGCGTAATCTGCAAGACTCCGACAACGCCGTGATCGTCGCGACTACGTCGTCAAGCTTTGCGAAGGATAGGCGGAAATAAATAGTCTGCTTTCCTTCGTGATATTGCTCCGCCGTAAAGGAATTCCTTAGTTATTGGCGTAGCGTTCGCGCATAAAGTAAAACAAACTGGCGTCTGCTCTCTCCCGCATACTTCAGTAAATTTCTTCACAGATCTAATTAATTTTCATGGTTTTAACTATATCTCGGTCCAAAAGTACAAAATTACGATTAAAAAGACTTCAATAAAGTGGAGATGTGGCCAGTTGGTTTATTGCAGACGAAAAAACGGCACCGAAAAAACGAAGGGACACAGACGAAGGGAAACAGAACAATGCGCCTGTCCTGTTTCCCTTCGTCTGTGCCCGTTTTTTTTTTGTTTGTTTGTAATACGACTTGTGCAGAAAAGTAGTTAATTACAATTGTGCACTGTTGTCTAAAAGTAGTGCCATTGTACTTCGCACTTGCTTTCCTTCGACAGCTGCCACCTTCAATAATGTTGATTTTCGCGCCCTTAGATGTCTCTGTGTATTCCGTGTCTGACCGTTGGAAGGTTTATTATACGACGTTTTCCATTCGTCACACCTTGTGCCCTTCTTTCTGTTTTATCTTCTTCATTAGTATGATGCGAATCAGCTGTTCGTTGTTTCGCAGTACCACCACCAATATTGCTCAAGGTTTTTTTTTTCTATTTTTTATTGCGGCTGTTTAAAGTATAAGTAATATCTTTATATTACTGTCAAGAAAAAAAGGATTAATAGCTCCCAAGTTTTAAATATTGTGCAAATGTCCAACGTAGAGTCTTGATAAAATACTAGTGCCGTATGTTTAGCCGCTAAATGTTGTAACACGCGAGCATCGCCCGGGGCGACTGCCTGCGTCACCTGCCGGTGCGGGTTGGCAGTTCACGCGACACACCGCTGTTCTTTTTTTAGCGTTACACTCCCAGTATAAACGCGATGACCGACGCTCGCTTAGGCGACAGCATAAAAAAAACGTCGCCTTTTTACTTTTTGTAAAATTATATTTGCGTTTACATCAAGTTTGCTTCTATCAGAGAATGTTTCGAGACCTTCACTCCACACCCGATAAGCCTCGCGTGGGTGTGGTCCATTCGATTCAAAACATCTTTATTGCATGAAGGGGAGTGGATAGGGGGGAGGGAGCGGAGAAAGAAACGGATCTTGGTCGAGAGAGAAGACTCGGTTGGGTGCCCCTATTCCGGGGTTCCAGTCGCGGCCACTGGCGCCGTGGCTCTCCGAATCAGCCAAGTTTGGCTAGCGCGAGTCGTGTGGGAGAACTACACTCACCACGAAGCCGCGCTTGAACCCTGAAGAGGCGGCTCGCCAACCGCTGTCTGCAGCCACCCCCGATGTAAACCTGTGTTCTCGAAAACAGTAACCGATGTAGATTCCCCGTTACTGCTTTAGAAAAGTAACGAGTATGTAACTACCTAAAGCAGCAACACGTGACTGTTAATACCGTTACTTGAAACGCGTTGCTGCCGACCCAGTTTGGAAGCGTCACGAGTTGGCAGAGGGGGGGAAGGGGGGGGGGGGGGGGGGGAGAGGGCTGGGGCTGGGGCTGGGAGATGGACACTCGAAGCATTATCGCCTGTCCATAGCTTCCTCTATACTCGCAAAGCCTGGTATGTCTTGAGTTGGCAGGGGGCGCTGGTAGATGGACACTGGATGCATCATCGCCTGTTAAAGCCTGGAAGTTCTACTACGGAATCATAGAGCGCCCGGTCGCGGATTTGGAGCGCGAGGGTCTGGTAAGACAGAGCATCAAAGAGCCATTTCTCGAGGAACCTGGACGTCATCGCACAGCTTTTGCTGCGGCGAGGACCCTGAAACACACTTGTTCGTTATTCGCTCGGGAGAAGTGTGTTTCGGCGTCTCGCCGCAGCGGGGCGCCAGTCACGTGGCTCTCCTCTCATCCGTTGTGTGCCGCTCCACCTTTTCCATTTCGGCGGCCGCTTCTCGTGGCGACCTGCCAGGCTTTGTCAGTGCATAGGAGGTTATGGTCTGTCAAGTACACATCGGTGGCATTCAGTGGCGGCCATAGTTGAGTCAGTGCTGCCGAACGCGGGCTTACCAGGAGGCATGGGGTCCCGTTCTGAGCATGCGCTGTGAACACCGCCTCAGACAGGACGCGCAGTGAATACTCATTGGAGCTTTAACGTAACGAAGTCGGGCAAAAGTAGTTGTACATGTGATCGAATGTATGCAAAGCGAATCTAGAAAGCCACGAAATTACAATTGCTCTTAGTCGAAGGTGACGAATCACGATCCCAAATTACTCGTGGTAAGCGATTGAAATGCGGTAATTGGATAACGGCCCATTGAACGACTGGCCAAGCGGGCTGTGGCCCCTTCTCTGATTGGCTGCTTCTTTCTCGGCAGGTTGACAGCACCATCGTTTTCTGTCGGGGCGCTTCTGGAGAAGGCTGCTCGGAGACTGAGCGCGTCAGTATTTCTCGGCGGGCTTCGGCTCCTTTTTCTCTCTCTCTCTCTGTCACTGCGCGCGGAGCGACGCTGCGTCGCGTTGTCGGCCGCGTGGCTCTCTCTTCTGTGCCGTCTCGCTGCTTTCGCGCTTTCTTCCGGGAGAACTTCGTTGCGACGATGATGCCCCCCCCCCCCCCCCCCCCCCCCCCCCCACACACACACACACACACACACACACACACACACACACACACACACGAGGCC